>NC_091290.1:146936940-147064440 GCF_032444005.1 Ranitomeya imitator | reverse complement strand
TCATGACAATGGTAAAAATTATTTGATAGTACCTGCGTTTATTTGTGAAAAAAACGGAAATTTGGCGAAAATTATGAAAATTTCGCAATTTTCCAACTTTGAATTTTTATGCAATTAAATCACAGAGATATGTCACACAAAATACTTAATAAATAACATTTCCCACATGTCTACTTTACATCAGCACAATTTTGGAAACAAAATTTTTTTTTGTTAGGGAGTTATAAGGGTTAAAAGTTGACCAGCAATTTCTCATTTCTACAACACCATTTTATTTTAGGGACCACATCTCATTTGAAGTCATTTTGAGGGGTCTATATGATAGAAAATACCCAAGTGTGACACCATTCTAAAAACTACACCCCTCAAGGTGCTCAAAACCATATTCAAGAAGTTTATTAACCCTTCTGGTGCTTCACAGGAATTTTTTGAATGTTTAAATAAAAATGAACATTTAACTTTTTTTCACAAAAAATTTAATTCAGCTCCAATTTGTTTTATTTTACCAAGGGTAACAGGAGAAAATGGACCCCAAACATTGTTGTACAATTTGTCCTGAGTATGCCAATACCCCACATGTGGGGGTAAACCACTGTTTGGGCGCATGGCAGAGCTCGGAAGCGAAGGAGTGCCATTTGACTTTCAATGCAAAATTGACTGGAATTGAGATGGGACGCCATGTTTCGTTTGGAGAGCCACTGATGTGCCTAAACATTGAAACCCCCCCACAAGTGACACCATTTTGGAAAGTAGACCCCCTAAGGAACTTATCTAGAGGTGTGGTGAGCACTTTGACCCAACAAGTTCTTCACAGAAGTTTATAATGTAGAACCGTAAAAATAAAAAATCATATTTTTTCACAAAAATTATCTTTTCGCCCCCAATTTTTTATTTTCCCAAGGGTAAGAGAAGAAATTGGACCCCAAAAGTTGTTGTACAATTTGTCCTGAGTACGCTGATAGCCCATATGTGGGGGTAAACCACTGTTTGGGCGGATGGGAGAGCTCGGAAGGGAAGGAGCGCCGTTTGACTTTTCAATGCAAAATTGACAGGAATTGAGATGGGACCTCATGTTGCGTTTGAAGAGCCACTGATGTGCCTAAACATTGAAACCCCCCACAAGTGACACCATTTTGGAAAGTAGACCCCCTAAGGAACTTATCTAGAGGTGTGGTGAGCACTTTGACCCACCAAGTGCTTCACAGAAGTTTATAATGTAGAACCGTAAAAATAAAAAATCATATTTTTTCACAAAAATTATCTTTTTGCCCCCAATTTTTTATTTTCCCAAGGGTAAGAGAAGAAATTGGACCCCAAAAGTTGTTGTACAATTTGTCCTGAGTACGCTGATACCCCATATGTGGGGGTAAACCACTGTTTGGGTGGATGGGAGAGCTCGGAAGGGAAGGAGCGCCGTTTGACTTTTCAAAGCAAAATTGACAGGAATTGAGATGGGACGCCATGTTGCGTTTGAAGAGCCACTGATGTGCCTAAACATTGAAACCCCCCACAAATGACACCATTTTGGAAAGTAGACCCCCTAAGGAACTTATCTAGAGGTGTGGTGAGGACTTTGACCCACCAAGTGCTTCACAGAAGTTTATAATGCAGAGCCGTAAAAATAAAACAAAATTTTTTTCCCACAAAAATTATTTTTTTAGCCCCAGTTTTGTATTTTCCTGAGGGTAACAGGAGAAATTGGACCCCAAAATTTGTTGCCCAATTTGTCCTGAGTGCGATGATACACCATATGTGGGGGGAACCACTGTTTGGGCACATGGGAGGGCTCAGAAGGGAAGGAGTGCCATTTGAATGCAGACTTAGATGGAATGGTCTGCAGGTGTCACATTGCGTTTGCAGAGCCCCTAATGTACCTAAACAGTAGAAACCCCCCACAAGTGACACCATTTTGGAAAGTAGACCCCCTTAGGAACTTATCTAGATGTGTGCTGAGCGCTTTGACCCACCAAGGGCTTCACAGAAGTTTATAATGGAGAGCCGTAAAAATAAAACAAAAATTTTTTCCCACAAAAATTATTTTTTAGCCCCCAGTTTTGTATTTTCCCGAGGGTAACAGGAGAAATTCGACCCCACAATTTGTTGTCCAATTTGTCCTGAGTGCGCTGATACCCCATATGTGGGGGGGAACCACTGTTTGGGCGCATGGGAGGGCTCGGAAGGGAAGGAGCTCCATTTGGAATGAGGACTTAGATGGAATGGTCTGCAGGTGTCACATTGCATTTGCAGAGCCCCTAATGTACCTAAACAGTAGAAACCTCCCACAAGTGACACCATTTTGGAAACTAGACCCCCTAAGGAACTCATCTAGATGTGTTGTGATAGCTTTGAACCCCCAAGTGTTTCACTACAGTTTGTAACGCAGAGCCGTGAAAATTAAAAAAAAAAATCTTTCCCCCCAAAATTATTTTTTAGCCCCCAGTTTTGTATTTTCCCGAGGGTAAGAGGAGAAATTCAACCCCAAAAGTTGTTGTCCAATTTGTCCTGAGTACGCTGATACCCCGTATGTTGGGGGAAACCACCGTTTGAGCGCATGGCAGAGCTCGGAAGGGAAGGAGCGCCATTTGGAATGCAGACTTAGATGGAATGGTCTGCAGACGTCACATTGCGTTTGCAGAACCCCTAATGTACCTAAACAGTAGAAACCCCCCACAAGTGACCCCATATTGGAAACTAGACCCCCCAGGGAACTAATCTAGATGTGTTGTGAGAACTTTGAACCCCCAAGTGTTTCACTACAGTTTATAACGCAGAGCCGTGAAAATAAAAAATCTTTTTTTTTCCCACAAAAAATATGTTTTAGCCCCGAGTTTTGTATTTTCCCAAGGGTAACAGGAGAAATTGGACCCCAAAAGTTGTTGTCCTATTTGTCCTGAGTACGCTGATACCCCATATGTTGGGGTAAACCCCTGTTTGGGCACACAGGAGAGCTCGGAAGGGAAGAAGCACTGTTTTACTTTTTCAACGCAGAATTGGCTGGAATTGAGATCGGACGCCATGTCGCGTTTGGAGAGCCCCTGATGTGCCTAAACAGTGGAAACCCCCCAATTATAACTGAAACCCTAATCCAAACACATCCCTAACCCTAATCCCAACAGTAACCCTAACCACACCTCTAACCCTGACACACCCCTAACCCTAATCCCAACCCTATTCCCAACCGTAAATGTAATCTAAACCCTAACTGTAACTTTAGCCCCAACCCAAACTGTAGCCCTAGCCCTAACCCTAGCCCTAACCCTAGCCCTAACCCTAACCCTAGCCCTAGCCCTAGCCCTAACCCTAACCCTAACCCTAGCCCTAACCCTAGCCCTAACCCTAGCCCTAAACCTAACCCTAACCCTAGCCCTAACCCTAGCCCTAGCCCTAACCCTAGCCCTAGCCCTAACCCTAGCCCTAACTCTAACCCTAGCCCTAATGGGAAAATGGAAATAAATACATTTTTTAAATTTTTCCCTAACTAAGGGGGTGATGAAGGGGGGTTTGATTTACTTTTATAGCGGGTTTTTTAGCGGATTTTTATGATTGGCAGCCGTCACACACTGAAAGACGCTTTTTATTGCAAAAAATATTTTTTGCGTTACCACATTTTGAGAGCTATAATTTTTCTATATTTTGGTCCACAGAGTCATGTGAGGTCTTGTTTTTTGCGGGACGAGTTGATGTTTTTATTGGTAACATTTTCGGGCACGTGACATTTTTTGATCGCTTTTTATTCCGATTTTTGTGAGGCAGAATGACCAAAAACCAGCTATTCATGAATTTCTTTTGGGGGAGGCGTTTATACCGTTCCGCGTTTGGTAAAATTGATGAAGCAGTTTTATTCTTCGGGTCAGTACGATTACAGCGATACCTCATTTATATCATTTTTTTATGATTTGGCGCTTTTATACGATAAAAACTATTTTATAGAAAAAATAATTATTTTTGCATCACTTTATTCTCAGGACTATAACTTTTTTATTTTTTTGCTGATGATGCTGTATGGCGGCTCGTTTTTTGCGGAACAAGATGACGCTTTCAGCGGTACCATGGTTAGTTATATCTGTCTTTTTGATCGCGTGTTATTCCACTTTTTGTTCGGCGGTATGATAATAAAGCGTTGTTTTTTGCCTCGTTTTTTTTTTTTTTTTCTTACGGTGTTTACTGAAGGGGTTAACTAGTGGGCCAGTTTTATAGGTCGGGCCGTTACGGACGCGGCGATACTAAATATGTGTACTTTTATTGTTTTTTTTTTTTTATTTAGATAAAGAAATGTATTTATGGGAATAATATTTTTTTTTTTTTTTCATTATTTTGGAATATTTTTTTTAATTTTTTTTACACATTTGAAATTTTTTTTTTTTACTTTTTTACTTTGTCCCAGGGGGGGACATCACAGATCAGTGATCTGACAGTTTGCACAGCACTGTCAGATCACTGATCTGATAGGAGTGCAGGCTGCTTCACAGTGCCTGCTCTGAGCAGGCTCTGTGAAGCCACCTCCCTCCCTGCAGGACCCGGATCCGCGGCCATCTTGGATCCGGGGCTGGAGGGAGCAGGGAGGGAGGTGAGACCCTCGCAGCAACGCGATCACATCGCGTTGCTGCGGGGGGCTCAGGGAAGCCCGCAGGGAGCCCCCTCCCTGCGCGGTGCTTCCCTGTACCGCCGGCACATCGCGATCATCTTTGATCGCGGTGTGCCGGGGGTTAATGTGCCGGGGGCGGTCCGTGACCGCTCCTGGCACATAGTGCCGGATGTCAGCTGCGATAAACAGCTGACACCCGGCCGCGATCGGCGGCGCTCCCCCCGTGAGCGCTGCCGATCGCATATGACGTACTATCCCGTCCTTGGGAAGTAAAGCCCACCCCACATGGACGCAATAGTACGTCTAATGGCAGAAAGGGGTTAAACAAGGTGCGGCCAGTTACACCATTAGCTCTCAAACAGGAAAGTTTGGAGTAATGTAGGCGTGAATAAGGGGGGCGCTATTGCACTAAGGTCTATGGCAAAGAAGTGGTGAAAAAGTGGTACTGCAAGGAGCGGCGACTGCACTAAAATCTTCGCTCCTGCACTTGAAGTCATAGAGAAAATGAGGCTGCACTACTGAAATATCTGAGTATGTGGAGTACGGAGGGCCGGTCACATCACCACAAACATCAGGGGAAATAAGGAGCTTCAGAAAACACTTTTGGAACCTTTTTTTTTTTTTGCTTAGACGGTGCCCCTTTTACAGAGGATTAAATCAGCTTTTGCTTCAAAATAGTGACGTGCACTTTGTTTTTCCACCAAAAAAGGTGAAGTAAAAATGTAAGGAAAAAAAGCAAAAAAAAAAAAAATTGGGGGCTTTTTTTATGCTTAACATCTTTCTTCTTGTAAAAAACAAAAACAAAATAAATTAAGACTTGAGGTTGCTTCTTTATCCACGTGCAAAATCACCAGCGCCGTGAGCTCCATAGATGCGTTTACCCATTGAAATAAAAGCAAATTTTTACATTGAATCTAAAATAATAATACAAATACTAAGGTTTTTAATTGATTTTATTGAAACGAAGTGTGTAGAAGATTCGCCGTTTTCCCGGCGGTGACGTTACAGACAGTGGTACGGCGGCTTCATAATACTGATCGCAACGGGATCGGCGATCTCATCACGAGCCGCGTTCTTCATTACGAAAACAAATCTACGCTTAAAAAGACGGCGACGAGCGGCCGTCGTCCACGGGTCAAGGCACTAAACTTTCTCCTGACTAAAGCCCTTTTAAAAAAATAAATATAAAGGTGAGCGATAAAATACATTAAATACAAAGTTTACCCAGGATTCCTAGTGCGTTAACCCCTGAATGTGCAGCACGAGGCAAGACGAGTGGCAAGAGGCGAAGTTCGGGGGGTGGGATTGCACAGGAACTGGAAACAGACAGCGGTTGTGGTGACGCTCGAGGGTCGCGTCCTCCGCTCTCGTCGGGGTGGCGTTCGCGCTCCACTCTAGTCGGAGGATGTTGTCTTCCAATATTAGTGTCGTATCCGCCATGACGCACGCACAGCTGGTATCATGCACACGTGGCAGAGGCGAGCGGTGCCGAATACGTTGCATGTGCGCAAACCTACCGGGACGTGTGCATAATAGCAGCTGAGCGGATCCTGCATGTAACGGAGGCCCCCCGACGTCCCCACCACCCGGATCATGGCAAGATGAGCCTGCGCCGGCTCCTTCTCTCCAGAGCAGAGGCTCGGTATACACAGATCAGAACCACGGTGGTGCCGGATCAGTGGCTTCATGGGTCTCCGGGTAAGGAGTGGTATAGGAGGAGGTGAAATAGTTAAATACAGCCGCCAGGGTTTGTATTTTCCGGACTGATTCATCCAGTCACGGCGAGGATAATAAGCAGCGTTACTGCAGGGAGGAGAGCGGGCGCTTCCACTGCCCGTGTAATCACGGTGCTGCCAGTCTCCGGAGATGCCCGCGCCTGACACCAGAGAGCGCATGTTCTGAGCAGGCACAATGCTGCGGTGTCAGGGCATGCTGGGACTTGCAGTTTATATTGGAGGCCGCTTACCAAACTCCCAAGAATTGCAGCTTATTGAAGAATAATGGGATGTGCAAAAACTTCCAACCAGCAGGTGGCGCCACTCCCCCCCCACGTCCTCCCTGGATTACCATACCCACACGTCAACCATAGGTGAGGGATAGATGGCGTCCATGATGGATTGTGCTGTTCTGCGCCTTGTTCTGCGCGCCCCCTCCGTAGTGTGCCAGCGGCCAGAGATCCCAGTGATCCTCGGCTCGGCTAGTTGTCTTTATTGCAAATATAGAGGCAGATTCTCCTTGTGGACGGACAGACGCTGCCTGATTGGACGGTAAAGTGACGCAGTACCAGGAAGCGGCGCTTTCTGCTCCGTTCATTGCATTGTGCCCTGCAGTCGAGACCCTCTTAGTGGGCTGTTATTCCGTATCCCACCACAGGGGGCAGCGGACTTGTATGTGAGCAGTCTACACCGGCACCGGTCACACCGACACCTCCGACGTTTTGGACAGTCCTAGCGCCTGGACCAGGTCGTCGCTCAGTCCACTCTTCAGGGTTCTTCTCACTGTAAGAATCAGACAGGTCAGCTACTATAACTCCTAGTATCGACCCAAGAGTGGAAGTCCCTGGTGGAGGACACTCACAGGATTTCCTATTGGCTCTTGATCGCTTCCGTTCTTTGGGGGCCACCACTCTTGGGTTTGGGTTCTGGGTCACCGACTGCACCAGTCTGTCCATGATCTCGTCCGAGGGGTCCACGGGGGATCCTCCTTGCTCCTCTTTATTTCCCGACAAGTCTGGAGGACTTGCCCGGCCCAAACCTGAAACCGAGAAGAATTGGGTTACGCTGAGAAATTCGGTGGATTCGGAGTCAAGCTTGCTGACTGTTTCCCATAAGTAGCACACGGATGATGATGATGTGCAGCTCTTACTTCTGACGCCGCGGCTCCGGCGGGTGTGCGGCTCCCCGGAGGAGATCAGCATGTTGGTCATGTTCTCGTGCCCTTCCTCGGATGACTGGGTCTGTAACCTGTTGCTGGTCAACGTGATGTTATTCTCCATAGTCGTCGTCGCTGCTGTTGTGGCCGCGCTGGAGAACTTGGCGGTCTGTGAATTAGACGTTTCGTAGTCAGTGACCGCGCGCCGCGCTCCGTCCCCCCCATCACCTGCACCGCTTACCTCTGTGATCATCCTCCCCCGCGTCTTATTCCGTTCTCTGTACGCAGCCCTCTTCTGTTTCTGCTGCAGCACTCGCTCTCGCGCAGTCCTGTACTCCAGAGCGAACTCGCTGAGTATTCTGCAGAAACGCGTTATCTTCAAGTCTCTGGCAGAGGAGTAGGAATAGCCAAGATACAGCAAGAAGGAGCGGAACCTGCAGAAAGATGGACGGCGGAAAAAATAAATAAATCTGACTTTAAGAAAAGTTTTCAGACGTCGCAAACTGCTTTGGGTGACTTCAGAAAGTCCTAGCTTCTTCCGATTCATCCTGGGGGCGCTGTTGCATTAGTTTGTATGGAAGTTATCAGCCACTCGCAGGCCAGTGGTGGAACTACAAGTGGAGTGGAGCAAAAATGCGTCAGTCAGAGTACTATGGATGTGGCCGCTGGACCAGGATCCTACAAATCTAACCGCTCTAAGATTGCAGACACATTTACACGGTTTTTAACCCTTCCTATGTCAGCTTGCTCCCCCTTCTTACCGGTTGAGAATCCTCCGATGCACGATCTTCAGGATGACGATTTTGTCGGTGCTGCTCTTCAGGAAGTCGGTCATTTTGTTCTTTAAGCCGGGTTTTGTCTCGTGTTTGGCAATGACTTTGAGGCTTTCCCAGGATTCCCGGCACCTCTTCTCCAGCTGCGCCAGGCTGTCCGCCAGATCGTCGAAATCCACCTGTTTAAGCAAAGAAACATCCGGATCAACATGGAGCCTAAACATTATAAGGGTTTTATGTAAATGACTCAATCCGTTCCGGCATTAGTTTATAACTTTTCCGTTCCTACTCGGTTTGCCTTCAGAGGATGGGAACATTCTGGTTTTCACCCAAGACTCATTCTGATCTCATACTTCTCACGGCTTCTGGTTTGTTACAATGTATCACACTCCTGATAGTTTGGCATATTTTATCTTGTGATGATACATTGTAGATAGCTATGTACTTTCTATTCACTGACAACAAGCAGAAGTTTGAAAACACAAGGAAGATCAGAATGTTGAAGAATTTTTCATTTTGCACTTATTATGTTTTACTCTATAAGTAGCACAAGAGGGCGAAGAATATAGGATTGGGCTTGTCTAAGTGGAAGGATTCAGACTTGTTTGTCTTTGCATGGGTCTCTGTTTTTGTCAGTCGCAGGGGCTGCTAAGATCACCTGACCATAGGACTCAGTTGCAGGGGCTGCTGTCATCACCTGACCATAGGACTCAGTCACAGAGGCTGCTGAGATCACCTGACCATAGGACTCAGTCGCAGGGGCTGCTGAGATCACCTGACCATAGGACTCAGTCACAGAGGCTGCTGTCATCACCTGACCATAGGACTCAGTCACAGAGGCTGCTGAGATCACCTGACCATAGGACTCAGTCACAGGGGCTGCTCTCATCACCTGACCATAGGACTCAGTCACAGAGGCTGCTGTCATCACCTGACCATAGGACTCACTCACAGAGGCTGCTGTCATCACCTGACCATAGGACTCAGTCGCAGGGGCTGCTGAGATCACCTGACCATAGGACTCAGTCGCAGGGGCTGCTGAGATCACCTGACCATAGGACTCAGTCGCAGGGGCTGCTGAGATCACCTGACCATAGGACTAACCTTTGACGATCGAGTGATGGCTGCTATTTCAGAGTACAGGTCGGAGGTGTCTGGGAACTTCTCGATGACTATGTTACACATGTGGTGGAGGAGCGTCTGTCTGTGAACAGTGTCCTTCACCTCCGAGACCTTCTCCAAGTAACTGAGATCAAAGCCCTTGGCCTGAGAAGAGGGAGACATAAGTGCGGATAAACGTCACCAAATGCAGGGGTACAATGCAGAGGTATTGTGAGAAGTCTGTGCCGAGGATCGGGGGGAATATTGATCACAAGATCTGACGGCTGTCAGCAATTAGGTTTGTTCAGGTATTGAAGGGGTTGTCCCTCTTCAGACAATTCTGGTCAGAAAAAAACAAAAACAAAAAACAACAAATAAGCCATGCTTTAATTTCCAATGCCCTCATCATCTCTCGCCTTGACTACTGCAACCTCCTGCTCTGTGGCCTCCCCTCTAACACTCTCGCACCCCTCCAATCTATTCTAAACTCTGCTGCCCGACTAATCCACCTATCCCCCCGCTATTCCCCGGCCTCTCCCCTCTGTCAATCCCTTCACTGGCTCCCCATTGCCCAGAGACTCCAGTACAAAACCCTAACCATGACGTACAAAGCCATCCCCAACCTGTGTCCTCCATACATTTGTGACCTCGTCTCCCGGTACTTACCTACCCGCAACCTCCGATCCTCACAAGATCTCCATCTCTACTCCCCTCTTATCTCCTCTTCCCACAATCGTATACAAGATTTCGCTCGCGTATCACCCCTACTCTGGAACCCTCTACCACAACACATCAGACTCTCACCTACCATCGAAACCTTCAAAAAGAACCTGAAGACCCACCTCTTCCGACAAGCCTACAACCTGCAGTAACCACCGATCGACCAAACCGCTGCATGACCATCTCTACCCTCACCTACTGTGTCCTCACCCATCCCTTGTAGATTTTGAGCCCTCGCGGGCAGGGTCCTCATTCCTCCTGTACCAGTTATGACTTGTATTGTTTAAGATTATTGTACTTGTTTTTATTATGTATACCCCTCCTCACATGTAAAGCGCCATGGAATAAATGGCGCTATAACAATAAATAATAATAATTTTCTGCCACTGCTCCTGATGTCTGTTATTAGCTGCCGTGCTGAATCGGTGCGCTCTGCCTGTGTAGGCAAAACACTCCAGCTTTAACTGATTGGCTTCAGCCAATAACAGACACTGTTAGAAACTCAGTGATGGACCTGGAGAGAGTGAGTAAAGCACTTTTTTTTTTCCTTCTTATATTTATTTATTTTAACCAAACTGCAGCCAGGGGATAGAAGTTTTCTGAAAAGGGACAACTCCTTTAAGTGACTTCTGTAGTCGCCTGTGACTTAATGTAATTAGGGCTAATAATAATGTGACATCTCAGCGGAGCGGTTGCCGCCATAAACACAGGCGTAATATCCATCATAATGGTAATTATCACCTGCTGTCCCCCTCCATACAATCTTACAGTGTGGAGATACAGGCGAGGGAGAAGGGCGCAGGCGAGGGAGAAGGGCGCCGACAAGGGAGAACCGCGCAGGCGAGGGAGAAGGGCGCTGACAAGGGAGAACCGCGCAGGCGAGAGAGAAGAGCACAGGCAAGGGAGAGCCGCACAGACTTACACTTGAGCAGTTCAGGAAATTCCCGACGGCCAGCAGCGAGGCCAGGATCACCTTGAATGTCTTATTCTTCGACAGCTGCTCCATCCCCAGCTTCAGGTCAAACAGCGGCTCTGCAATTTCCTGCGAGAAGAACCATCAGGACAGTTAGTGATCCCTGTAGAGCGTAAGCTCTGCTGCGCAATATCACAGGAAGGCAAAGTCTGATCATCCGCAAAGTCTCCAGCGCTAAATTGCTCCTGATAATCTTCTTCCCCAACAAGGATTGTTTTTCCTATCTGATGGTCTGGAAAAACACAGTAAAAACGCCGGATCACTATAAACAGGATGCCTGCCTCCCTCCTCATCCTGCTGGGACACATTAGTTTCTGGGGCTTTAACTTGTGCACTGAGCCCCCGGGAGCAGCGGATACGACAGCTTCCAAAGGGGGCTTCTTCAGCTAAAAATATTTCCTAGTTGCAAATGCATAAGCAAACCTACGCCTCTTGTGGATTTTGCCCGATTTTCTGTAGTAAATCCGGCACGTGCGACTCTCCTCTATCAGGAATTTTTTCTGGGATACGCCATATACTCCCGTGTGTGTTTATCCACCGCTTCCTATGTGGTCACCCCCCAATGTTAAAGAGGATTTGGCCAAACCAAGAACCCCCTCCGAGCAGCGGAGTCTACCTTCTCCATGGTCTCATAATCCAACTTGAAGGCCCAGAGCTGGAGGCGGGAGGTGAGGCCACTGATGGAGGACAGGGTGAGCAGGAACTGTTCTGCCGATCCTAAGGGGATGTCAGGGTTGGCAATCGTTGCCTCCTGGATCTTCTGCTTCTCCTCCTCCGTTGGGACCATGGTGAGGATTTTCTGCAGGGAGAGATGAACACGATATACAGATATCCCCCATGGCGGCAGTGTCGGGGGTCTATAGCAGGACACGGCTTTACCTCGATCCCCTCTTTGTTGATTGCGTACTCGTCGAAGTTTAGGATGGCCGTCTTGATGATGTGGACCGTGGGGAGCACCGTGAGGCCGATGTTGATGGCGTTACTTCTTTTGGGGTCCAGCACAACCAGGGCCTGTTTCTTTACATCTCCCCCTTTCTGTAAGAACCAAGGTAAACAATAATTATCTACCGTGCAGGATCCGTAGCAGCAAGATCCGGGGAAGACTGACATGATATAATGGTGGGGTCCCACCAATTACAGATATGGAAGACCCTGACCCATGGCAGTATAAGGATGGTGCCACTTCATACAGTGCCCTCTGACAAAACCCCTCGTGAAAGGGGACGGGGGTCCGTCGCACTAATGACTATGAGTCCTAGCTGTCAATCTATTACCATTTATTCCTGTATAATTATGGGGGCTTTATGCAAGGGGGGGGGGGTTATATTCCTACAGATTATTTGTGCGGTATTAGAGAAACATCGCTGCTTCCTTCTGCCGTCCATCACTGTGTGCGATGTCAGGTCAGACTGTCTGGTCGCCATGTCTAGGGGACACACGCTTACGACCGCCCCAGACTTTGGGATCGTGGGGATACAAGTGGTCGGACCCCGCCACGATCCCACTATCTGGATTAGACTTAGTAAGCCATCACACCTTCTCACCTTGGAAGTAATGAGTTCTTTGGCTTTAGACTCAAAGAGATGTTCCAGTTTCTCGGTGTCCACGCTGATCTTGTCCAGCGACTCCCACAAAGTGCCTTTGCCGAACTTCCCGCGACTGCTCCCGTCCGTGTCCTTCACCTCCTTCCAAAACAGCTTCACCGTCTTCCTCTTCTTGTTTAGTGTCGAGGTAAAGGAGTCCGGTGCGACGGTGCTGAAGCTGGGGGGTGCGGGAGGCGGCGGAGGGAAATGGGGGCTCCTTCCTAATGGTGGTGGACACATTGGAGGAGGAGGGATGGGAGCAGGAAAACCAGGACAACTGCCAAGTGGCGGCGGAGGAGGAGGCGGTGGAAGGGGCAAACCTGAAATGGACGGCGAAGAAGAATGATTTACATTGGGGAATCGAGAAGGTGGGATGGTCTCTGCGGCCTCGAAGTCAAGGACATCGAAATCCTCCTCCTCGCACAAGTCCGTGAAGTCCAAGTCTTTAATCTTCAGGTCTATCTGTGGGGGGTGTGGAGTTTGCTCCCATAAAGTCTCTGCAGGTTTTTTGAAGGGGGTCATGAGGGTCTTCTCCAGGTTCTTGGCGTTGGTTTCGGCATCGATGCTGTACTGGGCCCTCACACCTTTACGGGAGTCTGAGCCGTTCTCTACGGGCACTTTGGTGGGAGACGTCTCGGGTTCGAAAATTTCCGTCCTGACTGTTGGAGGTCTATTGTCTCTCGGGGGATTCCCTGGGTCAGAAGACGCTGCGTTCTTTGCATTAAGAATTTCGGTTTCGGTCTCGCTCTGCTTTTTTGTATAGAGCATGTCCAGCATGAACTTCTTAGAGCTGCTCCGGTCCATGGTTGGTGGAGGGGAGACCCCGGGACTTACTGCAGGGGAAGAAGAAGAGGGTCATTAGCAATGTCGTCTACTTAATTACCAAAATGTCCAATCTTCCTGCAGTTCGTTCTGGACTCCTTGCAAACATGGAAAGTTTGTAAATTTTGCTAATAAACGAGTTTACAAAGGGATGCGATTCATACGACGTGTCCATCTACGCACGAGGCGGTGCACACAATGGCTGCGCCGTTTCGGTTTTAGCACCAAGGTGAATTGATTTCCGGCGCCATCGCTTTGCTTGGTCCACCAGGTACTACAGCGCTGATGTTATGTGACCGCTGCCGACAATCACCTGACTCCATACTGTAGACGCCAATATGACCGTTAAGGTCAGCGATTGGCAGCAGCGGCGCCGTGCCACCGCCTTAATGGGTTACACAAGTTCATATGCAACTTTTTGCACCCTACAATTAGCTCCTAAAACAACTACAAGGTGCAAGTGGTCAGACCGACCCAATGTGGCAGGAATTGTGAACGACACAAGTGACGTCAACGCTTAAACAGGTCAGTTATATTACTACACTAAGCTTTTTTTTTTTGCACCCCCTTAAAGAGCAGGACCCCCGTTTCCCCCTCTGTGTAATTTCTGGAGACGCGGAGCCTTGTGCATGCAGCGCCGCCGTGTCTTGCCTGGTTCTGCTTCCGGCTCCTCTCGGTCGCCTCCTTTCTCCTCTCTCTCCAAGGTGCTGCTGGCGGAGGAATCGCTGGACCCCGAGCACAATTCCTTCTCGTTCACACTGTCATTTTGCTCTTCCTTCTCACTCAGATCCCCTTTTCCTGTGTCCAACAGAGGGGCGGGCAGTGGTTACACGTCGGCCCGTGCGCGGGCGACCCTTCGCATGCTGACAAACGTAGTGCGCCGTGCATGCAGGTGAAGGGCTGTGCGTATTATAGGGACGTGCTTAAGAGGGGGCGGGTCAGTATTAAGCAGGGGTGGGGTCATCATACAGGTGGGAGGAGTTAGTCACGGAAAAGAGGATATAAAAATACACCTACGCTTACCCAATATAATCAGGATTCTTGCTAAGCTTTACATTTTTTATCCATGCAAAAAAAATAAGCTATCCGCCATAATGGAGGCTGCACAGGCGCAAATAAGCAAATGCGTCATGTGACTATTAAAGGGAATGTCCAATATGGGATTTGCACCTATTGCTTGCATTACAACAGTGCCTGTGCAGCCGCTCCTGTCTGGGGGGCTTCATACGGTTGTGCCCCTTCTATCCGGCCGGCTTCCCTGTAATAATTAAGGCTGGGCAGGTTATAACTTACTCTCCTCTCCGCTGCCAAAATCATCTACCCCAGAGCTGTCCGTGTTCTGCGCCGGAGAGGTTTCGTCATCGGAGTCGCCCCCGTTCCGCACGGCTTCGGCCAGCACCTCCTGTCTACCTTTAGACAGCGCCGACATCTTCTCCAGCTCAGTGGCGGCCAAATTCTCCAGAAATCGGTTTCTGAAACGACACGTTGGTAAAAATGAGCTGAGGCGTCCGAACATTACTGGTCCAGTATTCACTTCTGATTCTTCTCACAGCTGAAGGTTCGCTACAACTGTATCCAATCCTCTGTGAGACAAATAATAATCAGATTCATCAGACCTGTGCTGATGAGTTCCCCTCAGGCAGGATTGTCCAGACTGGACGCAATTGTACCAAACCCTCAGCTGTAAAGAGGAATTAGATCTGTGACCGTTTTCAACCTCGGCTTCTAGACATTCGCTGACAGCAAGCAGTGATCCTAAAACTGAAGCTTGCAAGATTGTACAGCCGAAAACCGTGAGGAATTTAGTAAATATTCTGCAGATAGGAAATTTTCATTATTATTATTATTATTATTATTATTATTATTATTATTATTATAGAGGACGACGCAGGGAGATTTTTACGTATTTTCTGTAGGTCGCAGACGTCCGCTTCGTGCTGCCCTAAGACATCGGTCCGATCGGGGGAGGGACAATGATCGCAAAATAATCGTTACGTCCCCCCCATCCTGGAGCAGATATATAAAATACTTACTGGAATTTCTTCAGGATGGGTTTGTCCCCAAACACGTGATGATTGTTGTCCTCCCTGCAGGAAGAATTGGTTATCGGGGGGTAACGGATGGGGGAACACGCGGCATGCCACACGCGGGTTACGGGATAAGTAGCGGGAGCATGCGTCCTGCACGCCGGCCATGTGGACGGGGGTCTTACTTTACAATCTGATCATTTCATCACGTTTTCTCGTACTTTGACAATTCTGCTTTTACAACTTTTTTTTTGCTACCGTACTTGGAAACCATCAGCAAGCTGCTGCTGACGGTGTAAAAAAAAAAAAACAACCCATCGTGGACGCTATTGAGTGATGCACCCGTCACTCAGCTTTTCTAGGGTTCTGAGTGGCCTCTGCCTCATGTCGTATTATGTGAGGGGCTTCTGCTGCATAACAGGTCCTTAAGGAGCGAGGACCCCTTTAGGGGCAGTAATGGCGGCCCCATCGGTGGGCACCCATCTTTCCCTGAATCTGGGGACAATGGAAAAGCTTTTTACGGATTTAACGTTGCTGGGACAATGGAGGGTTGATGTCGCTGCCCCTATTGTTCTCTTCTATCACACATTTAAGGGTGGGGGGGGGGGGGGGGAAAGGCTTATAGTTAGAATTTTGTGGAAGACGAAACTGGTGAGAAAAAGGTTAATGCAAGGAAAATGCAGAATTAGGACAAGACGTACACCCAAAACACACAAACAAGGGGCGATGGTGGCGGTGCAGTCACTGGCGCTGGATTATTAGGTCAGATGATTTCACAGCAAAACGAGCCTCTAAGCATCGGCCGGACCAAGGAGGCAGCTGCCCGTGAGGGGCACAGATATGGCAACACAAGGGTTAAGAGGGGGCACTCGCTCTCTGGCACTTACCAAACAGGGTCTGTTTGGTTCATTCTGGAAAGGAAAGGGTTAACGTTAAGAGTTAACGAGAGAGTTGTCTGGACCCCAGATACGGAAGATAAAGGAGTAAAAGACCCTGCATAGAGACAAGTGCTACTGACTGGGGGTCCATCGTTCACCTTCAAGATCTCCGCTTGCTGTTGGCGGACTAAAACATTCTGGTCCTGTCCACACTTCTCACAGCTGATAATTGTATCCAGGATGCAGCATCCAACTGTGACAAACCTGCAGCTGTGCAAGCAGGACGGGGTCAGGATGGGGTTCGGCCTCACAGACCAGAAACAGATCTTGAAAATGGTGAAAGGCGGGGAAACTTTTATTATACGAAGGAGATGATGAGGCGTACAGAGGTGCGCTGTGATAAAAGGATGAGCAGAACTTCAGATGGTGAAGGTCCAACCACCGAGACCCCAATAAGGCACAAACAGAGAATACCAGGACCACATTACCAACAGTGCAGAGACGGAGGATGCCCGGCCCACCATTACCAACCGTGCAGAGACGGAGGACGCCCGGCCCACCATTACCAACAGTGCAGAGACGGAGGATGCCCGGCCCACCATTACCAACCGTGCAGAGACGGAGGACGCCCGGCCCACCATTACCAACAGTGCAGTGAAGGACGACGCCCGGCCCACCATTACCAACAGTGCAGAGACAGAGGACACCCGGCCCACCATTACCAACAGTGCAGAGAAGGAGGACGCCCGGCCCACCATTACCAACAGTGCAGAGACGGAGGATGCCCGGCCCACCATTACCAACCGTGCAGAGACGGAGGACGCCCGGCCCACCATTACCAACCGTGCAGAGACGGAGGACGCCCGGCCCACCATTACCAACAGTGCAGAGACGGAGGATGCCCGGCCCACCATTACCAACAGTGCTGTGAAGGACGACGCCCGGCCCACCATTGCCAACAGTGCAGAGACGGAGGACACCCGGCCCACCATTACCAACAGTGCAGAGAAGGAGGACGCCCGGCCCACCATTACCAACAGTGCAGAGACGGAGGACGCCCGGCCACCATTACTAACAGTGCAGAGACGGAGGATGCCCGGCCCACCATTACCAACAGTGCAGAGACAGAGGACACCCGGCCCACCATTACCAACAGTGCAGAGACGGAAAATGCCCGGCCACCATTACGAACAGTGCAGAGACAGAGGACACCCGGCCCACCATTACCAACAGTGCAGAGGCGGAGGATGCCCGGCCCACCATTACCAACAGTGCAGTGAAGGACGACGCCCGGCCCACCATTACCAACAGTGCAGAGACGGAGGACACCCGGCCCACCATTACCAACAGTGCAGAGAAGGAGGACCCCCGGCCCACCATTACCAACAGTGCAGAGACGGAGGACGCCCGGCCACCATTACTAACAGTGCAGAGACGGAGGATGCCCGGCCCACCATTACCAACAGTGCAGAGACAGAGGACACCCGGCCCACCATTACCAACAGTGCAGACACGGAGGATGCCCGGCCCACCATTACTAACAGTGCAGAGAAGGAAGACGCCTGGCCCACTATCACCAACAGCGCAGAGACGGAAAATGCCCGGCCACCATTACGGACAGTGCAGAGACAGAGGACACCCGGCCCACCATTACCAACAGTGCAGACACGGAGGATGCCCGGCCCACCATTACTAACAGTGCAGAGACAGAGGACACCTGGCCCACCATTACCAACAGTGCAGACACGGAGGATGCCCGGCCCACCATTACTAACAGTGCAGACACGGAGGATGCCCAGCCCACCATTACTAACAGTGCAGAGACAGAGGACACCTGGCCCACCATTACCAACAGTGCAGAGATGGTGGACACCCGGCCCACCATTACTAACAGTGCAGAGACGGAGGACGCCCGGCCCACCATTATCAACAGTGCAGAGACGGAGGACGCCCGGCCCACCATTACCAACAGTGCAGACACGGAGGATGCCCGGCCACCATTACCAACAGTGCAGACACGGAGGATGCCCGGCCCACCATTACCTTTGTGAGCAGACTGAGTTGGTCACCCTCCATTGCAGGCTATAGGAGATCCAGATAGAAAATTCAGGCACTTCTCTGATGGTAATGGTGGGCAGGGTACCTTCATTCTTTCTGGTAGCCCACCCAGCGAGAGCCGCTGTACGCCCCCACCTCGCAGTACTCCCATGCTCCGTGTCTTACACTCGCTCCTTTTGGATTCTGTAGGATTTCTGCACAATGGCCATTGATCTGAGCTTGTAATCCGGGAGCGGGGACCGGTGCTGCACCCGTCACAGAAGCGGCCCCCGGCCCTCGCACCTCTGGGACCCCATGTCCCTCCCGACCACAGCATGACTCACCTTCACATCTTGTCTGCGGGAAGAGGCCGAGGTCCTGAATAGAGGCCTGCGGAGCGCGCCCCGGCCACTACTATGGTAACAAGCACAAGACAAAAGGTTCCCCCTCTCCACTCCCAGCCCCCTTTCTGGGAACTTTACAAGAGCCGACTGCAACAACCCAGCGGTTTACAGCCTGACCGGTCGCCAGAACCCGAGGATCACGTCAGCGGCACACTACTGCTGTAATACTCTGTGCTGCTTATAGTCACACACGCCTATCAACACAGCCACAAGAGAAACGAATACTCTATAATCACTAAACCAGTCTTGTATGAAAAAAGTTCAAGAAAAGTTTATTAACGTCCTGCTTTAGTTTCTCAGCATTTCTAGGACATTTTAGGGTTAAGGTTGCTTCCACCCTCTATTATTCCCATAGGAAAAAAAAAGGATTTTGTCCGATACCCGTCACTGATGTGATTTTTATAAGCCGCAATGTTCTTTAGTCACTACTTACTTAAATATACTCCGGTCACCGACTATGGGGGTCTTTTCCACCTCTGGGGGGGATTTGGACAGGCAGATGTTGGCGGAGCTGCTGTGCGTGCTGCCGCTCTCGGGGGTCAGTCTGTAAGGTGAGAACACGGAGAGGTTTAGTAACCGAACGCACAAATGTGAGCGCTAATATCACCGAACGCAAGAGTATTTAAAAAAAAAAAAAAAAAAAACGACTTAAGGTCTGTTACAAAAAATTTTTTAATTTTTTTAAAGTTAGTTTTAAAGTTGCACAATTTTTTTTTTTTTTTTTTAATAAAACTCAACTCCAGCAGCATTGTATCACCTCAGCTGGACACTAGGGGGCGGCATAGCAGTATATTTAGGAAAATGTCCCCATGGAAAGGGATAAATGGGGAAACGTCACAAAAAAATGTGTAATATTTTTCTGCAATGCAAAAAGTTGGCAATCACCAGAAAAAAAAAAAAAAAAAAAACTTTGTTAAAGACCCCAATGTAACACGAATTGTGGTGGCATATTTCGCTGCACAGTGGGCACCAAGGGTTTCAGACGATGATAAGCCCCCTCTGCCACCAGGACGCCCGCCCCCTACGGTACAGCGGCTCGTGTGTGTGGTGTATGGGGTGGTGGTAGGTTTGCACTCACTGCTCGCTCGATGGGGTCACATCCGGGCTCGGCGGCTCCACGTTCTGTTCCACCTCACAGCTTGGTGGGCTGGGGGGCGGCATCTTCTCTGGCGGTGACACGATGCATACGGCGGGCTTCTGCGCAGTGCACAGTTTAGCAGCATTCCTTAGGTTACTACTATTTTCAATAGGGGGCGCTACAGGTGTGGTGTTGTTGATCTTCGCCCATACTTCGGCGCTATTGCCCAGGGAACGTCTGGAGCGCCGTCCCTCTTCTACCCCCAGGGAATTTTTCCTACGATCCTTGCGGGGTACGCCGGAGGATTCCTCGTTGTCGCCGTCCTCCAATCGTAAAGCGCTCTGCACCAAACACAGGAGGTCGCCCCTCATTAATAAAGTGACATTTTGGGAACTGCACATAATAACTGCAAACGTTTAACGCAATGTATTTCTTTGTGAACGCTAATTGGCGCAGTCATTACTATTCTCAGTGTGAATAACAGACGACCCTCTGGTATCGTGGTCGCGCCATCTGTGGCAGGCACTGACACCGCAGGTACTTCACAGGGTGGTACGTGTGCTAGATAAGAGCGGGCACCACCCAGCCATGATTATTACAAGAGCAAATATAGGAAGGAAGCAAAGTTCACCACAGCAGAGGCCATAATATAACATACGGCTAGTCTTATACCCACGAGATGTCGTCACCACACTGCTGGCTGTCACTGGAAACAGTCAACAAGCATGGAGGATAGAGATGCCATCACCACACTGCTGGCTGTCACTGGAAACAGTCAACAAGCATGAGGATAGATATGCCGTCATTACACTGCTGGCTGTCACTGGAAACAGTCAACAAGCATGAGGATAGATATGCCGTCATTACACTGCTGGCTGTCACTGGAAACAGTCAACAAGCATGAGGATAGATATGCCGTCATTACACTGCTGGCTGTCACTGGAAACAGTCAACAAGCATGGAGGATAGAGATGCCGTCACCACACTGCTGGCTGTCACTGGAAACAGTCAACAAGCATGGAGGATAGAGATGCCGTCACCACACTGCTGGCTGTCACTGGAAACAGTCAACAAGCATGGAGGATAGAGATGCCGTCACCACACTGCTGGCTGTCACTGGAAACAGTCAACAAGCATGGAGGATAGAGATGCCGTCACCACACTGCTGGCTGTCACTGGAAACAGTCAACAAGCATGGAGGATAGAGATGCCGTCACCACACTGCTGGCTGTCACTGGAAACAGTCAACAAGCATGGAGGATAGAGATGCCGTCACCACACTGCTGGCTGTCACTGGAAACAGTCAACAAGCATGGAGGATAGAGATGCCGTCACCACACTGCTGGCTGTCACTGGAAACAGTCAACAAGCATGAGGATAGAGATGCCGTCATTACACTGCTGGCTGTCACTGGAAACAGTCAACAAGCATGAGGATAGTGGATGATAGTTTGCTGCTCCTACATCACATGACTGCAGTCACAATGGCACTTCCCCCCCCCCCCCAAAAAAAAAAAAAAAAAAAAAAAAAAAAAAAGCAAACTCCCAGATCAAGTACTGCACACGCATGGGATGATGGGAGATTTTAATATTTAAAGGAGTCGTCCAGGGTAAGAAAAACATTGCTACTGTGCATCCATCATGGAGCCAAACCTGTCCACACAGCGTACGTACATTCACCTAGAGAGGAGCTGCACTATTCAGCAGCCTGTGAACAGGTGTGACTCTAGCCATGTTTTTCTAACCTAGGACAATCCCTTTAAGGCCAACTTCCCAAAAAAGTGAAAACGACACGTATTTTCCACTGCACTCTTCTGTGTAAATTGGCTGGAGCTGCGCGAGAATCACAGCATGTGTTGTGCAGTGCAATGATATCCACAGAGGCACATAGCACTGCCGGGGTCACTGCCAGAGGGCAGCAGGATTTTCCGCTGCGTTTTAATACATCACAAGCTGCTAAAAATCTCCGCAGCGTAAATGGACAGGAGCTGGGGGTTTGAGATTAGCAGTATGTAACGAAGGTGAACTGTGCGGACTTCTCAGCTCCTTTTCGGCAGAGGTATGTATCGCTGTGGGGGTCACTGCCAGAGGTGCACAGTAAATATGGTCTGTGAGAACATGGTCTAGGACTGCCGTGTGAGCAGCATTTCACCTGTTTTACCAATGACAAGAGGCAGAATCCAGGACCCCCGACATATTATGCAACAAGCTAAGAGGAGTGAGGACTAAATAAACGTTTCTGCAGCTGCGGAGCTTTCCTCAGATGTGCTGCGTGGAGCATCATTGTACATAACGTGTCTGACCTCAACCCCATGATGTGGGAGGCGGAGGTCACCTGTGATCAGGATCATAACATTACAGAGCCCCGGGGAGGAGGGTGCTTCTGTCAGTCTGCGGAGGGTCTACATGACGGACGACTCCTATAAGTCATGGTGACATGCAACCTGTCTGTACATTATATGCTCTGCCTCCAGGTAACAGCTCAGATGACACAAGAAACATCCAGGATGAGGCCAGAAAAACGGGTAAAAAGCTAAAACTCCAATGAAAAGATCTACATCCCCTCTGCAATCTTAAAGGGTCTCGTGCACAGAAAGTTTTCCAACTTTCTAAAAGTTTTCAGGCCAGATTTTTTTTTTTAAACTGCATTTGCACCTCTTTTCTGTCTTTTTTTTTTTTGCATTAAATTCTTCTTTTACTGATTCAGAAATTTTTGAGTAAATGTTAAGAGTTGCGTGCAACGTTTTAATGGATCGGTCAACTTTTCTACTCTTAAAAAATGAGGGGGGAAAAAAAGATAGAGATTTGTAGCTTTAAGGTCCAATATTATCTGTCCATTTATTGGGACATTTCTTCCCCAGTTTTTTTGTGTTAAATTCTTGGATACATATAAATTATTACTATGATTTTTTTTTTTTTTTAAGAGGTGGGGAGAGCTTGTAAAAAGTAAACATTCGTTTATTTTTTTTAAATAAAATTTAATGTGCGTTTTGCACAATGCGAACGACTGGGGAGACCCCATGTGCATTTTTTTCCCGTTGTTGCAAAATAAAACCACTTTTTAAAAAGGAAGAATAATTTAATTTACATTTTTGTTTAAAAAAATAAAATTAGACTTGAAAAAAAATATATTGGCAGGACACCAGTCCAGTGGCCACTATATTTCCTAGTTCCCGAGACCTCCCCCGCATCTCTCCTGATCAGTAGTCCCCTGTGAGGTTCACACTGCTCTGACCAAGGAAGACCGGACGTGACTGAATGTTCCACTAGTTTTTTTTTTTATTTTTTTTAAAACATTTATTTTTGTGGCATCTGCTACTATTGGTGTAGACGAGGCTCCTGTGCACATCCCAGCAACGTAACTGCAGATTAGTCCAAATCATGACATTTAGTTATGCTGTGGTGTAGAAAGCGGCAACAAATTGTGACGGCTAAATAAAATGATATCTGCCTGCTCCACCACTAGGGGGAGCCTCCCTTGCACAGCCTGAGGTCTGTATGCAGGAAGCTCCTGTGCTCCCCCTAGTGGTGACTGCAATGATATCTGCCTGCAGCCACCACTAGGGGGAGCCTCCTCTGCAGAGCCTTAGGTCTGTATGCAGTAAACTCCTGTGCCCCTCTTAGTGGTGACTGCAATGATATCTGCCTGCAGCCACCACTAGGGGGAGCCTCTCTTGCACAGCCTGAGGTCTGTATGCAGGAAGCTCCTGTGCTCCCCCTAGTGGTGACTGCAGTGATAACAGCCTGCACAGCCTTGGGCCTGTATGCAGTAAGCTCCTGTGCTCCCCCTAATGGTGACTGCAATGATATCTGCCTGCAGCCACCACTAGGGGGAGCCTGCACAGCCTGAGGTCTGTATGCAGGAAGCTCCTGTGCTCCCCCTAGTGGTGACTGCAGGAAGGCAGAATATTAGGAAATGGCTCCAGTAACAGTTTCCTAATGTAATTGCAGCCTTAGAGCAATGTCTGAAGCTGCGGGAGCTCTGAGGGGCGGTCAGAGAAGACGTCTGGGGAATGCGTTTATGGAAATCATGTGAGGAATGCAGCGTCAGTAAGGAGATAGTGACGGCTCACATTGTTGGGAGGCGCAGGAGGATTTCCTTCTCGGTAACAGCTCATCAGTGACGGCGCAGACAGCCGATATGGCAGGAGACGTCTCCTGGGCGGGTGATGAGGGAGCGACAGACTCACCTCGTACAGAGCCAGCCGCTGCTTCAGGTCGGGGTCCGTCCCCTTGTGGTTCATGTGTCTCTGGATGAGCCGCTCCATGCCCAGCTGCTCCAGACAGTCCGTCACGTCGTAGAAGGAGTCCTGGTCCGGGAGCGCCCCCAACGTCTGCACAAACACAAGCGTCATCCGTAAGTCACCGGACCCTTATAAAATCCGCAAGCCACGGTCTACAACGCTCTACTCTATGGGGATATATATACAGCCCCCTCTGCACACATCAGTAAGGGGGCGCCACAGGGGGTCTCACTCACCTGCTTTCCTGAAAATTGGATTTGCTAAAAAAGACAACAGCTGGATTAGAAGCTCCGGGGGACACAGAACGGTGGGCACATATCACATTCATGCACAATGCCACAGCACACACAGCAGCAGGAGCGTTCTCGTGTGGGCACGGACCCCCTATAGGAGAACCGTGGGTGCACCCCCCTAAGTTTTCTATGTAACGGTGATCTGACCAGTGCGGGACGCTGTTCCCCAGGAATCTATGGCCGATTACAAGACTCCGATGGTCCTCACTCCGCCCTCAGATCATAAAAACTATCATTTAATTCTGCCATTACCCAGTAGGGGGCGACACTGCCATCCTGACGCATGACAGGAAGGACATTCAGGGTTAATTTAAAGCTGCATTGACATTTTTAAAAGTGATAATAGATCACTAGGATATGCCATCATTTAATGACCAACCTCTGGGACCTCCTGAAAATAAAAGCCACATATACAAGGCTCCAGCCCCCCAGGGTGCCGATATGCAGGGAAGACCAGTGATGGCAGATCTTATCGATAAGCATTGCCTTTAAGGTCTGACATCATGGATGTACTTGCCCTTTAAATATCAGAGTAGCTTTCCCCTTTAATTCCGGCTCATCCCCCCGGCTGGATGTGGTTTCATGGTGCTGGCTGCGGCTGATGGATGCGATCCCAGCTCTGCAGACTGGAGACGTAAAACACCAGCAGCGGCCTCTGATGAGGTGACGGTGCGGCTATAAAACATGTGCCGCGAGCGCCGCGTCATTTATTCTGGATTCATTCTCCAGGCGCGATGGGGGGACGTGCAATCTGCCCAACACACTGGGGGAAGGTGGATGCAGAAAGTTGCACCTTTTTTTTTGCAAAGGATGACAAGTTCCCCACTCTGGGTTGTATCACTTCTTGGCATCATACTTCTCACAGCTGAGCGTTTGCTACAATTGTATGCAGTGTAGACAATCCTCATCAAGCTGAAATCATGACAGCGCCGCTTGTTACAATGTATCACTCCGGATTCCAGGCTTTTGTCTAGACTGGATGCAATTGTAACAAACTCTCAGCTGTGATAAGTGTTAGGTCAGGATGGGGCTTGAGCCAATGTAATAATGCAAAGAAAGAGCAATTCACTTGACAGGAAGAAAAAAAATGAAGACATTTTAAAAAGTATCTTAGAAAGTCGCAATAATAATTCCACTCCATCTTCCCAAATGCCTCTGAAACCATGGGGGGTCCGCAGCACATCGCTCAGGAGTTGTGGGGTCTCATTATGACACAGGAACGGATAGAATACAGGAGCAAACCCAAAGAATGGCGGCTCCTCTAGTCCTACACAACCCCAGATCTGGATTATTGGCCTGGTGCACGGCTGACCGGAGCCCTGAAGAAGGGTCCTGTGCTTCTGCACAATGCCAGTGCACGGTGTGACGCTATACCATGCGCAGAGGGGGAGAAGCGTTGGGGAAGCGATGGTGGGCATGCAGAGGTAGGTGCAGGGATGCTAGAGCAGGGAAGGATGGGCTGTCCTGTGTGCCCAAGAAAAGCCGCCATGTTCACGCTTGCAATAACCCGGCGGCCATGTTTGTGCGTGTGATTGTGGCCCCCTACATGCTCAGTGCAGGGCCACCACTTCTTGCTTACCTTGTTGATGAGGGTCATGGCAAACACCAGCAGCTCCGAGTCCGCCCCATTCTTCTCTTCCAGGATATCTATGAGGTTTGACCACGGGTTGGTACCTGGATACGAGGGGTAAAACACCGGGCTGTCACGTGTATTTCCTGACACATTGTGACGACACAATGCTGGATATATCAGGATTATAGCGGACTGACGTTCACTAGGAGATTTGTGGGGTTAGGAGAGGACGAGGCGATGTAAACAGCAGATGTGGGGTCCTGACCTGGTGTGAGCCAGACCGGGGTCCTGCAGATGTGAGGACCCCCTGACCGCTCCATGACCTGTAAGGGTGCAGATGTGGGACTCACCCCGGTTGTGATCCACAGTGTTCACGGCTTTGATGAGGAGCGGGGCGTTGGATTCTGTGTACTCCACGAATACGATCAGCAGCTTGAGGGCCGTCTTCACCACCAGGCGGTACTGCGGGGGCAGAGGAGGGGCGTTAGGACCCAGCGTGTCATCATTCATTACTGTGTGAAGTATGGCGGCGCCGGCCGTGCGGGGACGGCGGACAGCGACGGACTCACCGGACTGCCGCACAGCGTGTACAGCCACTGCACCGTCTCATTGTGATTGATCACTCCATTCATCCCATCCACAAAGAGCATGATCTGACTCAGGGCTGCGGCCAAACACAAAGCGTCACAGGTCACCACAGTGTACCCCCAGCCCGGGCGGGGAGACGCCATCATGGCTGCCCCAGCTCGTTCTATGCCCAGTACTTACCCCTCAGGATGTAGTTTTGGTAGTTCTGGTCGGCCTCCGCCCCGACCTTGATGAGACACGTCAGCCCCTCCGAATTCACAAACTCCGGCACCAGGTCTTTATCCTCCTGTGAAAGCATTAACACAAGAAAGGTATCAGAAGGGCATGCTGGGGCTTATAGTACCACGCTATGCTTCATGTAGCATACAGGGGTGCGAGACAATGATGCCGACACTCTGGGTGCGAGACAATGACGCCGACACTCGGGGTGCGGGACAATGACGCCGACACTCGGGGTGCGGGACAATGACGCCGACACTCGGGGTGCGGGACAATGACGCCGACACTCGGGGTGCGGGACAATGACGCCGACACTCGGGGTGCGGGACAATGACGCCGACACTCGGGGTGCGGGACAATGACGCCGACACTCGGGGTGCGGGACAATGACGCCGACACTCGGGGTGCGGGACAATGACGCCGACACTCGGGGTGCGGGACAATGACGCCGACACTCGGGGTGCGGGACAATGACGCCGACACTCGGGGTGCGGGACAATGACGCCGACACTCGGGGTGCGGGACAATGACGCCGACACTCGGGGTGCGGGACAATGACGCCGACACTCGGGGTGCGGGACAATGACGCCGACACTCGGGGTGCGGGACAATGACGCCGACACTCGGGGTGCGGGACAATGACGCCGACACTCGGGGTGCGGGACAATGACGGCGACACTCGGGGTGCGGGACAATGACGGCGACACTCGGGGTGCGGGACAATGACGGCGACACTCGGGGTGCGGGACAATGACGCCGACACTCGGGGTGCGGGACAATGACGCCGACACTCGGGGTGCGGGACAATGACGCCGACACTCGAGGTGCGGGACAATGACGCCGACACTCGGGGTGCGGGACAATGACGCCGACACTCGGGGTGCGGGACAATGACGCCGACACTCGGGGTGCAGGACAATGACGCCGACACTCGGGGTGCAGGACAATGACGCCGACACTCGGGGTGCAGGACAATGACGCCGACACTCGGGGTGCGGGACAATGACGGCGACACTCGGGGTGCGGAACAATGACGCCGACACTCGGGGTGCGGGACAATGACGGCGACACTCGGGGTGCGGGACAATGACGCCGACACTCGGGGTGCGGGACAATGACGCCGACACTCGGGGTGCGGGACAATGACGCCGACACTCGGGGTGCGGGACAATGACGGCGACACTCGGGGTGCGGGACAATGACGCCGACACTCGGGGTGCAGGACAATGACGGTGACACTCGGGGTGCAGGACAATGACGGCGACACTCGGGGTGCAGGACAATGACGGCGACACTCGGGGTGCAGGACAATGACGCCGACACTTGGGGTCTCATATCACCACCACTTAAGACTCATTTGATCCCTCAGACATCTGGATCCCATTATAGACTCACAATCGGGGGCCACATTTCCGTGAACCCCCCCAATATACAGTCAGCGGAGAATTCTTACCTGGAACAGCTGTTTGAGTGAGAAGAGCGACCTCCGTAACTCAGGGCCATTGGAGTTGTATAACTTTTCTGAGGAGTGAGAAGAAAGAAGTGATCACGAGACGCGTCACAGATTCCATCCTGCACCGAGGACTTCACATCCCAGCTCCGCCCTGGATGATCCCCCCACAACACTGGAGTCTGGGAGCAGCGGTGCCAATAAGGGGGCGTCTGCTCCACGTCATCTCCCCCCCCCCCCGTCCTGTGACACCCGACCGCTGCAGAACATCTGTAGACACTAATCCGTCTGAGAGCGGAGGAGGCCAAGTCTGCATCTGGAGTCATTTCATGGGGTCTCACCTAGGATGGCGTGCACTCTCACTGTCAGCTGTGTCCGGAGGATCAGCGTCGGACGTCTGCCTTTGCTGGAAGAAAAAAAAAAAATTCCCATGAATGAAATGTAGCGGTAGATTCACTGCGCAGAAGGTCATACAGTGTATGGAAGTGGAGACTAGCACAGCAATTGACGCTGCTCGGGTCAGACATCCGCTCCTATGTGGCCCTCAGTCCTCACTTCTGCCTCCAGCATCTGCTCCTATGTGGCCCTCAGTCCTCACTTCTGCCTCCAGCATCTGCTCCTATGTGGTCGCCGGTCCTCACCTGTGCCCCTAGTATCTGCTCCTGTGTGGATGCTAGTCCTCACCTCTGCCCCCAGTATCCACTCCTGTGGCCTCTGGTCCTCATCTCTGCCCCCAGCATCTGATCCTATGTTGTCGCCGGTCCTC
Source organism: Ranitomeya imitator (assembly GCF_032444005.1). Taxonomy (NCBI): domain Eukaryota; kingdom Metazoa; phylum Chordata; class Amphibia; order Anura; family Dendrobatidae; genus Ranitomeya; species Ranitomeya imitator. The sequence goes on along the minus strand of NC_091290.1, from coordinate 147,035,456 downwards.
ACCTCTTCTGCCTCCAGCATCTGCTCCTATGTTGTTGCCAGTCCTCACCTCTGCCCCCAGCATCTGATCCTATGTTGTCTCCGGTTCTCACCTCTTCTGCCCCCAGCATCCGCTCCTATGTGGCAGCTGGTCCTCACCTCTTCTACCCCCAGTATCTGTTCCTATGTTGTCGCCGGTCCTCACCTCTGCCCCCAGTATCTGCTCCTATGTTGTCACCGGTCCTCACCTCTTCTACCCCCAGTATCTGCTCCTATGTTGTCGCCGGTCCTCACCTCATCTGCCCCCAGCATCTGCTTTTATGTGGCAGCTGGTCCTCACCTCTGCCCCCAGTATCCGCTCCTCTGTGGCCTCTGGTCTTCACCTGTGCCCCCAGTATCTGCTCCTATGTTGTCGCATGTCCTCACCTCTTCTGCCCCCAGCATCTGCTTTTATGTGGCCGCCGATCCTCACCTCTGCTCCTGGCATCCCCTTCACCGTGCCAGCCAGTCTTTAAAGGGACACTGTCACCTGATGTGGTGGGAACAATCTTCAGCCATAGGGGCGGGGTTTTCGGGTGTTTGATTCACCCTTTCCTTACCCGCTGGCTGCATGCTGTCTGCAATATTGGATTGAAGTTCATTCTCTGTCCTCCGTAGTACATGCCTGCACAGTGCAATCTTGCCTTGCGCAGGCGTGTACTATGGAGGACAGAAAATGAACTTCAATCCAATATTGCAGCCAGCGGGTAAGGAAAGGGTGAATCAAACACCCAAAAACCCCGCCCCTATGGCTGAAGATTGTTCCCTCCAAATTCAGGTGACAGAGTCCCTTTAACTCTGTGCCTGGCATCCTGGGCACCTCTAGTCCTTTCTCAGCCCAGCGACATGGCGCACAATACCGGGCGCAGAAATGAAGCCCGACTACCACGAAAATAGTCAATATCAGTCAACTCCTGTAACTACAGGTCACAGAATGCCCTTTTGCAAATCGATAGAGCAAATAGCCTCGGTATCTGCAATGGCAGCAACATTGGTGCCCCTAGACTCCTTGCAGAATCACGCCCGTTGCTTCCAAAACCCAGCGTCACTTTGCAATCTGGGAAAGCTGAGTAATGCTCCTCTTCCTCCTCTGCTTATTGTCCGTGAATGCAAATTACATTATTTAGATCCAAAACCTAAAATCATAAAATACTTTGCGCAGCTGAGAGTTTGTTACACTGTATCCAGTCTAGTGCAAAGAGGTCTGAAAGGCAGAAACTTCTGTTTGTTACATGTATCCGTGTTCACACCATGCAGATTTTTAGTGACATTTTTAAAGATAAAAATGCTGCGTTTTTGAAAATGGTCAGAACAAAATAACCCACTGGGAATGCAAAGTGTGAACACGGCCTCAAGTGCATCAATCTGCCATCCAGACCTCCCTCCTCATGGAACATTGTCCAGCTCTGGATGTGACTGTGACAAACCCTCAGCTGTGACAAGTATCAGGCCGGAGAGGATTTTCAGTCCCTGAGTGCCAGCAGTGAGGTTTCTATTCACAGACAGAAGTCCGGTTATTACATGACGTTTCTCAGAGTCTTATTCTGCATGCAGTCGGTGAAGGTTACGTTGCTTTTTTGATAATATTCAGCTCCTGCCGGTGACTTCACAGGAAGCGTTCATCACTGGTTACCATCATGGATGCGACATAAGGCCATTACCCTGATTACATGCTGTGAATCACAGGAATATCCGGCCGCAGTGCAGGGGGCTGCCTCTAGGGGCGACCTCGAGCTGTAGAACACACAGGCTATATGATTAGTCTGCCCACTCTACACACTATGGGACATCAGATCAGCACAGGTCTGCACTGTCTGGGCATGCTGGGATACTTAGTCCGCCCTCATTTTATGAGGCCAAGCATGCTTAGTAATTCCAGGAAGAGGATCAGGACAACATGAGCACAATGGCTTTAGTAACAGGAAGCCGGCCATTGTTAGGAAGGGTCATTAGCATGGGCCGAACGCCTGGGACCGGTCAGACTGGTCTGTAAGACTGTGATTGCCCAGGGCTGTCAGGTCATGATGAGAGTTGTAGTATGCCAACAATTAGTAGGTCGGTGCTGATGGATTCAGGGACCACAAGCCATCCATTACACCTAAACTTTCCCATGTCCGCACGTCACAGGCCCGCAGGGACCCGAGGTCTCCACCATCTTCCCCGAACAGTGCGAATACCTCAAAAGACCAAATTCCTTCCAGTTTGTTATGAGAGAGGAAGAAACGGAGGCAGCGATGTGTCCGGGGCCGCGGAAATGGGATTAGGACTTAGCCCAGCAGATGTCGTCCCGGCTGTTGAGCGCTGCGGACCCCGGCTTATTACAGCTCGTCCTGCACTGATCCTGATCAGCAGCAACAGGAGGTCCGATACTGGGGGGCAGCACAGCGTGGCGCTGACACCGGGGAGGGGGCAGGACAGCGAGACGTCGACACCGGGGAGGGGGCAGGACAGCGAGATGCCGGCACCGGGGAGGGGGCAGGACAGCTAAGCGCCAACACCAAAAAGGGGGCAGGACAGCTAAGCGCCGACAACCTAAGAGGGGGCAGGACAGCTAGGCGCATACACCAAAGAGGGGGCAGAACAGCGAGTCACAGACACCAAAGAGGGGACAGGACAGCTAGGCACCGACACCAAAGAGGTGGCAGCACAGCTAGACACCGACACCAAAGAGGTGGCAGCACAGCTAGGCACCGACACCAAAGAAGGGTCAGAACAGCGAGGTGCAGACACAGGCAGAGCGCCCCCTTGCTCCCTGGTTGCCGGTAGAGCACCCCCTTGCTCCCTGGTTGCCGGTAGAGCACCCCCTTGCTCCCTGGTTGCCGGTAGAGCACCCCCTTGCTCCCTGGTTGCCGGTAGAGCACCCCCTTGCTCCCTGGTTGCCGGTAGAGCACCCCCTTGCTCCCTGGTTGCCGGTAGAGCACCCCCTTGCTCCCTGGTTGCCGGTAGAGCGCCCCCTTTCTCACTGGTTGCCGGTAGAGCGCCCCTTTTCTCACTGGTTGCCGGTAGAGCGCCCCCTTTCTCACTGGTTGCCGGTAGAGCGCCCCCTTTCTCACTGGTTGCCGGTAGAGCGCCCCTTTTCTCCCTGGTTGCCGGTAGAGCGCCCCCTTTCTCCCTGGTTGCCGGTAGAGCGACCCCTTTCTCACTGGTTGCCGGTAGAGCGACCCCTTTCTCACTGGTTGCCGGTAGAGCGCCCCCTTTCTCACTGGTTGCCGGTAGAGCGCCCCCTTTCTCACTGGTTGCCGGTAGAGCGCCCCCTTTCTCCCTGGTTGCCGGTAGAGCGCCCCCTTTCTCCCTGGTTGCCGGTAGAGCGCCCCCTTTCTCCCTGGTTGCCGGTAGAGCGCCCCTTTTCTCACTGGTTGCCGGTAGAGCGCCCCCTTGCTCCCTGGTTGCCGGTAGAGCGCCCCCTTTCTCACTGGTTGCCGGTAGAGCGCCCCTTTTCTCACTGGTTGCCGGTAGAGCGCCCCCTTTCTCACTGGTTGCCGGTAGAGCGCCCCCTTTCTCACTGGTTGCCGGTAGAGCGCCCCTTTTCTCCCTGGTTGCCGGTAGAGCGCCCCCTTTCTCCCTGGTTGCCGGTAGAGCGACCCCTTTCTCACTGGTTGCCGGTAGAGCGCCCCCTTTCTCACTGGTTGCCGGTAGAGCGCCCCCTTTCTCCCTGGTTGCCGGTAGAGCGCCCCCTTCCTCCCTGGTTGCCGGTAGAGCGCCCCCTTTCTCCCTGGTTGCCGGTAGAGCGCCCCTTTTCTCACTGGTTGCCGGTAGAGCGCCCCCTTTCTCACTGGTTGCCGGTAGAGCGCCCCCTTTCTCACTGGTTGCCGGTAGAGCGCCCCCTTTCTCCCTGGTTGCCGGTAGAGCGACCCCTTTCTCCCTGGTTGCCAGTAGAGCGACCCCTTTCTCCCTGGTTGCCAGTAGAGTGCCCCCTTTCTCCCGCCTCCTCGGGTCCTGGCTGTAGGTAGAGCATCTTCTCCATCTCTATATATCTACATTACACCCCCTTTTCCCTGGTCGCCTGGAAGTGCACCCCCTTCTCTCGGCAGCGCGTCCCCCCTTCTCCCAGCTCCTCAGGTCCCCGCTGTGGGCAGAGCATCTTCTCCATCTATATATATCTACATTACACAGCAATGTCAGCTCCCGGTGTCAGACAGCTGCTCCTCCTCTATTTCAAGTTCTGAGCAGTGATGAGGTTGCAGGCGGCAGGCAAACTCCTCAATATACCACCTGCCCAGACACCGGACACCCACCCCGACGCCATATGCTGCTCATCAGAGTCACTACTACTCCCAATCTCCATCCTAAAGGAGAAGGCTTCATATTTACTACACGCAGTAAAGTACGGCAGTCTCCAGAACCAAGAAGAAAAGGACGCAGACAAGTGAGGAGGCTGAAGATTCACAGTTCCGTATTGGAAGCAGCACAAAGTATTTCAGGAGAGGAGTGCGCTGACCGGATTGACTCCTAGTATTAGGGCTCTGTAACGGCTCAGAGACCCCTATTTAACAAGTATAAGACGTCACCTTATAGATGACCCCAGATACTGAACTACAACACAATCACCACTTGCAGTGCAGGTATATGAATCTATTGCTCCCTGTTATCAGCCACTTCAGGCTGCAGTGAGGCTGACTGTAGTGGTCTTTAATGGGGCGGGTGACAGGACATGAGGAGACTGACGGCCCCCCAGGACACCCATCTTATGTCCTATATCGGCAGGGAAGCGAGTCAGCGCCGTGCCCTTTACCGCCTGGCGATAAGAGCGTTGACTCCGGTCATCACTGATCTGACAACTCAAGGACAGAAAGATGTCTCCTACACTGTATTGTCAGGACTTCGTCTGCTTCCTCCCCACACAGGAGATGGCCCCCCAATACCAGTCACCACAGCATTGCCGAAAAGCCGGTGATGTCCCTTTACTAGAGCGTTTGGTTACGACAACAGCTGATCGGCCATGACACTGCCCGGTGCCGGCTAGGAGACGCTACCTGGGGTATTGTACTTGTGTGGAGCGCGGAAACCCAATCCACGGCCGCAGCGCAGGGAGGCAAACACTTCCAGTCGCTGTTTACCTTGGCACGGAGCAAGCGGCTCGAGAACGTGATGGGTGGATCTGGTTTATTTGCTCAGCGATCATTATCTTCTGGCCCAATGCTTATCCAAAGTCAAGAGCCAAAATGATCCTGTAGAAGCCTCCAGCTATTCTTAGCCATGGCCAAACAATGGGTCAAGTATGGCTCAAGGGGCCGAGCAGAACCAGCAGGGAAGGAAATGGGGGTCAGCAGAGACGAGAGGAGCTTATTTCCTAAATCCGACTGCACCCAAACAGCTTATACCCATAAATATACGACACAGAGCGCCCGAACGGAAGGCTCCGGAAATACTGAAAAAGTATAAACTAAACATAAATATACAAATAACCTTCACTAAAAATAATTACATACATTATATTACTTATCCTGTATTATACTCCAGAGCTGCACTCACTATTCTGCTGGTGCAGTCACTGTGTACACACATTACATTACTGATCCCGAGTTACATCCTGTATTATACCCCAGAGCTGCACCCACTATTCTGCTGGTGCAGTCACTGTGTACATACATTACATTACTGATCCTGAGTTACCTCCTGTATTATACCCCAGAGCTGCACCCACTATTCTGCTGGTGCAGTCACTGTGTACATACATTACTGATCCTGAGTTACCTCCTGTATTATACCCCAGAGCTGCACTCACTATTCTGCTGGTGCAGTCACTGTGTACATACATTACTGATCCTGAGTTACATCCTGTATTATACCCCAGAGCTGCACTCACTATTCTGCTGGTGCAGTCACTGTGTACATATATTACATTACTGATCCTGAGTTACATCCTGTATTATACCCCAGAGCTGCACCCACTATTCTGCTGGTGCAGTCACTGTGTACATACATTACTGATCCTGAGTTACCTCCTGTATTATACCCCAGAGCTGCACTCACTATTCTGCTGGTGCAGTCACTGTGTACATACATTACATTACTGATCCTGAGTTACATCCTGTATTATACCCCAGAGCTGCACTCACTATTCTGCTGGTGCAGTCACTGTGTACATACATTACATTACTGATCCTGAGTTACATCCTGTATTATACCCCAGAGCTGCACTCACTATTCTGCTGGTGCAGTCACTGTGTACATACATTACATTACTGATCCTGAGTTACATCCTGTATTATACTCCAGAGCTGCACTCACTATTCTGCTGGTGCAGTCACTGTGTAGATACATTACATTACTGATCCTGAGTTACATCCTGTATTATACCCCAGAGCTACACTCACTATTCTGCTGGTGCAGTCACTGTGTACATACATTACTGATCCTGAGTTACCTCCTGTATTATACCCCAGAGCTGCACTCACTATTCTGCTGGTGCAGTCACTGTGTACATACATTACTGATCCTGAGTTACATCCTGTATTATACCCCAGAGCTGCACTCACTATTCTGCTGGTGCAGTCACTGTGTACATATATTACATTACTGATCCTGAGTTACATCCTGTATTATACCCCAGAGCTGCACCCACTATTCTGCTGGTGCAGTCACTGTGTACATACATTACTGATCCTGAGTTACCTCCTGTATTATACCCCAGAGCTGCACTCACTATTCTGCTGGTGCAGTCACTGTGTACATACATTACATTACTGATCCTGAGTTACATCCTGTATTATACCCCAGAGCTGCACTCACTATTCTGCTGGTGCAGTCACTGTGTACATACATTACATTACTGATCCTGAGTTACATCCTGTATTATACCCCAGAGCTGCACTCACTATTCTGCTGGTGCAGTCACTGTGTACATACATTACATTACTGATCCTGAGTTACATCCTGTATTATACTCCAGAGCTGCACTCACTATTCTGCTGGTGCAGTCACTGTGTAGATACATTACATTACTGATCCTGAGTTACATCCTGTATTATACCCCAGAGCTACACTCACTATTCTGCTGGTGCAGTCACTGTGTACATACATTACTGATCCTGAGTTACCTCCTGTATTATACCCCAGAGCTGCACTCGCTATTCTGCTGGTGCAGTCACTCTGTACATACATTACATTACTGATCCTGAGTTATATCCTGTATTATACCCCAGAGCTACACTCACTATTCTGCTGGTGCAGTCACTGTGCACATAAATTACTGATCCTGAGTTACATCCTGTATTATACCCCAGAGCTACACTCACTATTCTGCTGGTGCAGTCACTGTGTACATACGTTACATTACTGATCCTTAGTCACATCCTGCATTACACTCCGGAGCTGCGCTCTATGTTATGACTTGGACTCTCCCTCTCACATAATGAGACTTTATTTCCTATTTACTTTTGATGGTCACAAATGAAGGAAATGATTATTTTATATCTGAAGCTTCTGGAAAATAAAGCAGATATGATCTACACATCGTGCCGAGGCTTTTCCTATTCACTGCTGTGCTGGGATCAGACGGCTCCGTGGTATATGTGGCTATGACATGGAGGATTATACTGGAGATCCTCTCCTTGGCCTTTCTTCTGTATTACATGACAATAAGTGGACACAGCCGATATTGGTTATTATGTGAGGTCACACGGCTCCTGCAGCCAAAACCGGCAAAAGTGAAACCCAGCCAGAGAATACTGCGAGTATGGCGCTGTGGCTTTAAGACGCATGGTCCAGCTGTTCCTGTCCCCTTATCTGTCTCCGGGGATCGTGGCTTCCCACAGTGACTCAAGTCTTCTATGAATACCACCGCTGACAAGAGAGAAAAATGACTCACGGCACAGGAAAAACACAAGTTCAATGTCCACTGGTGAGGAAGGTGGGTTCTCCAAGGAACGTGCTGTCCATACCGAAGACGACCAAGGAACGATTGATAGGAAAAGGACCAATAGTTGTCCCATAAGTGCTGGTAATGAAGAATCACAATGACAGGGACCCTGCGTGTTCCTGACAATCACACATGTCAAGACCGGGCGTCACGCACCATCATGGAGGCTGCTACTGGGTGCTATGGACCATGGAGCCACCATAAGCTCACGTTTTGGTTCCCATGAGGAGTACAACTCAACCACCTGACACATGACCCTGAAATTCTCAGAGGAACCCACCATGAAGTCACTTATTGGGTCCTATACTAAAAGGGCCCTCCAATTTGTGGGTCCGTGACCTTGTAATGCCCACTTTAAGGTTACGTTTTGGCTCCTAAGGTGTGAAGGGTCAAAATGTCAAAGGCATTAACCCATAGTGCTCAGAGACCCGTTTTAGGTTCCAACCTTTGGACTCACCAGAACTCCCCGAGATTCCCATCATGAAGTCATGTTACCTCTTCTCCTAGAGCAGATTGTCAGATTTCACATCTGAGGGATTCGGAGGTTTGGTGGTGGGTCGTTAATATGCTAGAGGACCCTCAATCTTTCATGGAAGTCTGCTCAAGACTTGGAGGTCCTAGCTTTGGCCGATTGGGGTTTATTCAAATAACCAAGCATGCATATGGAAATGTGGCGTATGTGCCTAACCTTTTAGTGTTTCCCGGATTCCGCCATCTTATTCTGCCCCGGAGATGTGGTGTATATAAATATACGACTGCGGGCTTGTGTGGACAAACGTCTCTCCGGTGACTCCCTCAAGCCGCTGGATATTTCCCACAGAGCTGGGAGTGATGGAATGACACAATGATACCTATAATTATCTCTATATACACTGTGCCTATTGTATTCCTCGCACACAACCACTACGAGCCTGGCAGAGTGTGCCACGCACTGGTGTGTACTGGGAGGCTGCCTCATATTCCACTGCTGGCTGCGTTGCCCATGATAAGGGGGGCAGCCAGGTGTCGTGTCCTAGCGGCACTCAGTATAAGGGGTCCAGGCATCAAAGTCAACACTCTCCTGAGACCAGACAGGACATAAGACCCTTCTATCGGGGTCACCGCACATGGGATATCCTCCTAACAAACAAGCCAACACCAAGCAGCTCCCACTCTGGTGTTATTTGGATGGACACCATGCAACGCCTGGATGGCTACAGCTTCCCCCCACATTGACAGCAGATAGTTGGGGGTCTCTAAATCTGAACAGACAGCGATTGGCTGATTATTGCACCAGCATGAATTACAGAAGAATTTTCTTCACAAGACAAACCCTCAAAAAACAAATCCTTTAGTTTTTTTTCTCCTTGCAGCTCCCCATAAAATTTTCTTCAGGTCGCCTAGCTATAAGCGGTATTCCGGTATGGGTGACCAATCGCATGTACTCCAATCCTATCTACCCTACAGGATACTGGCTTTCTGCACAACACAGACTTGTTTCAGGTCCAAATGATGGATTTCCATGGAAGAATATGGCTGTCCCAGGTGTTTTCCCGCTCCATGCAGGTGGCATCATTGGACGATATCCAACAAAGACAAAGTATGATTCCCACATGTCAATGTAACGTGCTCTCTGCTGATAAACAATGCACACCATGACTTTCTTAAGTAATGTAGGTAGAATGGTAATGCTCAACTCCAGGTCAGATGATGGAAGTCCAGCAAGGATCGCACACATGGGAGGTCGGAAGCAGCACAAGAACTTAACTTTCTATATAATGGGCTGGAGATAAATCCTTTTCCTACACTTGCACAATCATTCACATCCATCTCACTGTCAGTAATCCTCGCCCATCTAGATCTCCTCCAAAAGACTTATTCCGGCCCATCGAGGTCTCCTCCGAAAGACTTGTTCCGACCCATCGAGGTCTCCTCCAAAAGACTAGCACCGGCCAATCGTGGTCTCCTCCAAAAGACTAGCTCCAGCCTATCGAGGCCTCCTCCAAAACACTAGCTCCAGCCCATCAAGGTCTCCTCCAAAAGACTAGCTCCAGCCCATCAAGGTCTCCTCCAAAAGACTAGCTCAGGCCCATCGAGGTCTCCTCCAAAAGACATGCTCCGGCCCATCCAGGTCTCCTCCAAAAGACTAGCTCAGGCCCATCAAGGTCTCCTCCAAAAGACTAGCTCCAACCCATCAAGGTCTCCTCCAAAAGACTAGCTCCGGCCAATCGAGGTCTCCTCCAGAAGACATGCTCCGGCCCATCCAGGTCTCCTCCAAAGATGTGGTCTGGTCTTTCAAAGTCTCCCCAAAAGACTTGGTCTTGATATTTAGTCTTCATCCGATTATTCAAGCATCAAGGTCTTCTATGAGCAGAATCAGCTCAATATGTCCAGAAGATTAACTTAAAGCTTTCGTTAGGTTAATATGTCAGACGGTGAATCAGGCGCTTCCATTTATTCATTTGAATGGCCACAAGGGGAAATCCTGAATCCTTGAGAAAAAAAACCTATATGATGGTTTTTCCAACCCACAGAGCAAATATTAATAGCCACCAACTCATCTTGGGGAAAAAAAACAAAAACATGTCCGATTTTGTCCCCCATTGTGATTATCTGGTGGCCAGAACAGCATGACCTAATCGATCGGACTATATCTACAAGTTCACGGAGAGCAAACTAGATTTTAGCTGAATAATTTATTTCAATTTTATCCAAAAGCGGCCAGAAAAGCAGGATTGCTGCCACCGTGTACCCTGACGTGACACGGCTTGCTGGAGGCCACAAGTTGGTCTTTCCAGATAACATGTGAACACGGCAAGACAGGATCCCCGGACCCCTCCATTCATCACCTCTGCTCCAACCGTTATAGATGATGCCGATAAACCCGGCTCTGCAAATGATCACAGCCGGCGCTGGCTCGGGGCCACGCAGATTAGATGGGGAGGAGATAAAATAATTCATTTCAATGACTTCTCCTGTCATCAGCGCACAGAAGGCCAATTACTCGCGACAACTGAACACATGTACCAGATAACGGGTTCCATGTGGCGCTTCTACCTTGAACTTGGAGCGACCCTTCATCAGAAATTTCCCCTGAAATAAGCCAGGCCGCTGCAGACGACAAGTGTCGCCATTACTGGGGCCCAATCCCTCCCCGCCGGCCCCAATGCCAGGGGCTTCATATGCAACTGCAAAAACCCAACTTTGGGACCAACAGCAACATTAAAAGGGGCTCTAAGAAAAATGAGCGTGGATGATTTCCAGCACGGTTTCCAATCTAGCAAAGGTGAAATTTGCTGCACCAGCTGCTTAAAACACATGCAGATTTTCCAGCGAGCAAAATAGTTCCACGTTTGCACCCTGGCAAAATAAGATGACGGGTTTTCATCCTCCTTTACGTGACAGAAAGCAGATAATTTGCACAACGTCAGAATTTTTATTGCTACGTTCTGCCAAGCACCCATGTGATTGTAGACCGGCATGACGGAAAATGAGCCACTTTTTCCATCTGCCCCCCCCCTCGCCATTACCCAGGAACTTTCAGTAGAATGACGGATGATCTCGCCTTGTACGAGACGGAGGCCGTGTATACAGGGATGGAGTCAGCGTGTATGGATACGTATACACCGGCAGCAGCAGATTGGGGAGGCCCTGGTATATGGCAGGAGCTCCCGTCCCATCGGCTGCTATACGCTGACAGAGTGCAGACTACCCGACACTATATACAGATGAAAACCCCCATCATCCCCCCTCCCTGTCAGATGCACCGAGGCCTTCAAGCCATTACTCATAAAAAGCTAAAATTAAGAGCCGCGGCATGCCAAAGTATTCAGTTACACGAAACGTCCATCTTTTTTTGCAGGCCACAAGGGATTTCCTAAGTTTTCTGCATATGGAAGTAATGTACGTCGCGCTGGGAGACAGAAATCCAGATACGGCACAAAGAAAACGATGTTCGGAGAGATGGGGGGGAACGCGGGGGGCTACTCCCGAAAAGCATCACGATGGAGTGAGGACGGACAGGTGATCTGCGCAGAACGACGCCGCGACATCGGACCGCTCCGAATCAACCATACCACGAGATAAGAGAGCAGACGGGACGCTGCGATTACACCCCCAGGAAGCCCCCCGCCTGCACGCTGCAGGGTTATTATTTACTGGGTCTTGGAAAGGAACAGAACTTGTAATTAGGGGAAACGCCACGCGACTAATGGCTTACCAGGGACCTCCAGGAGAAATGCTGCACCAGCAGAAAGTGCTAGGAGGAAGGCGAGCGTGCAACAACGTTACTACACATATACATTACTGCAAGAGTGGGGGATGCCGCTCCATGCGGGAAAGGGGGTGCGCACTTGCAAGAAGGGTCCTAGTGTCATGGCCCCTTATATTCAACATGTGAGGGGGTTCCTGAAGTCTGATCCCGACACTCATGGAAAGATGGTAAATCCTCGCAGCAGGTCATACAGGTCAGCGGGATCCGAGACTGAAAGCCCCATAGACGACACGATCCACACGTGTGCGTGTCGTCACGCTCCGCAGCCGTCACACATGGATGTATATATGTAATCACGTGAGTATAGGCCATCAAAGCCTCCATTGTCCGACTGTTAATGAATCTGGGGACAGGAAAATGTCCATGGCGGGTCAATTACTGTAACGCTGCATTCCTGCAACCCGGAGCGCTGGCACTCTCACGGGAAGTATGGAGTCCGGGGCACAGGGCTAAACAAATATTGAGACAAGGGTTCAATCTTGTGTCTTTTATAGCCATTAAAGTTGAAGAGAAAGGAGCACTTGGCCTGCGGCGTCCTCCTGAGCACCAGATAATGACCAGTCCTGGAATATTATCACCTCGGAGGCTATAAACCCTCCACACAGTTGGTAGGAACCGAGTGTAAACTATTTACTCTAAAAGCTTTTGTGGAAAGGATCAGTCATCAAGGACGACACTTCTAAAGTAAAGAGCGAGAGCTATAAAACAAGCCCCGATCCTCCTGCCAAGAAGCAGAACATCTCCCTCCAATAACAGGTGCAAGAAAGAAGCACCGACATACACCTGTCCACATGGGGGCTCATACCCCAGAGCTGCACTCACTATTCTACTGGAGCAGTCACTGTGCACATACATTACATTACTAATCCTGAGTTACATCCTGTATTATACCCCAGAGCTGCACTCACTATTCTACTGGAGCAGTCACTGTGTACATACATTACATTACTGATCCTGAGTTACATGCTGTACTATACCCCAGAGCTGCACTCACTATTCTGCTGGTGCAGTCACTGTGTACATACATTACATTACTGATCCTGAGTTACATCCTGTATTATACTCCAGAGCTGCACTCACTATTCTGCTGGTGCAGTCACTGTGTACATACATTACATTACTGATCCTGAGTTACATCCTGTATTATACTCCAGAGCTGCACTCACTATTCTGCTGGTGCAGTCACTGTGTACATACATTACATTACTGATCCTGAGTTACATCCTGTATTATACCCCAGAGCTGCACTCACTATTCTGCTGGTGCAGTCACTGTGTACATACATTACATTACTGATCCTGAGTTACATCCTGTACTATACCCCAGAGCTGCACTCACTATTCTGCTGGTGCAGTCACTGTGTACATATATTACATTACTTATCCTGAGTTACATCCTGTATTATACTCCAGAGCTGCACTCACTATTCTGCTGGTGCAGTCACTGTGTACATATATTACATTACTTATCCTGAGTTACATCCTGTATTATACCCCAGAGCTGCACTCACTATTCTGCTGGTGCAGTCACTGTGTACATACATTACATTACTGATCCTGAGTTACATGCTGTATTATACTCCAGAGCTGCACTCACTATTCTGCTGGTGCAGTCACTGTGTACATACATTACATTACTGATCCTGAGTTACATCCTGTACTATACCCCAGAGCTGCACTCACTATTCTGCTGGTACAGTCACTGTGTACATATATTACATTACTTATCCTGAGTTACATCCTGTATTATACCCCAGAGCTGCACTCACTATTCTGCTGGTGCAGTCACTGTGTACATACATTACATTACTGATCCTGAGTTACATCCTGTATTATACCCCAGAGCTGCACTCACTATTCTGCTGGTGCAGTCACTGTGTACATACATTACATTACTGATCCTGAGTTACATCCTGTATTATACCCCAGAGCTGCACTCACTATTCTGCTGGTGGAATCACTGTGTACATACATTACATTACTGATCCTGTACTGATCCTGTATTATTTATTATTATAGCACCATTTATTCCATGGCGCTTTACATGTGAGGAGGGGTATACATAAAAACAGGTACAATAATTTTGGACAATACAAGTCACAACTGGTACAGGAGGAGAGAGGACCCTGCCCACAAGGGCTCACAATCTACAAGGGATGGGTGAGGATACAGTAGGTGAGGGTAGAGCTGGTTGTGCAGCGGTTTGGTCGATCGGTGGTTACTGCAGGTTGTAGGCTTGTTGGAAGAGGTGGGTCTTCAGGCTCTTTTTGAAGGTTTCGATGGTAGGCGAGAGTCTGATGTGTTGTGGTAGAAGGTTCCAGAGTAGGGGTGATACGCGAGAGAAATCTTGCATACGATTGTGGGAAGAGGAGATAAGAGGGGAGTAGAGAAGGAGATCTTGTGAGGATCGGAGGTTGCGGGTAGGTAAGTACTGGGAGACGAGGTCACAGATGTATGGAGGAGACAGGTTGTGGATGGCTTTGTACGTCATGGTTAGGCTTGTGTACTGCAGTCTCTGGGTGATGGGGAGCCAGTGAAGGGATTGACAGAGGGGAGAGGCCGGGGAATAGCGGGGGGACAGGTGGATTAGTCGGGCAGCAGAGTTTAGAATAGATTGGAGGGGTGCGAGAGTGTTAGAGGGGAGGCCACAGAGCAGGAGGTTACAGTAGTCAAGGCGGGAGATGATGAGAGCATGGACTAGGGTTTTGCAGATTCTTGGTTGAGGAATGAACGGATTCGTGAAATATTTTTGAGTTGAAGTCGGCAGGAAGTGGAAAGGGCTTGGATATGTGGTTTGAAGGAGAGAAGTGTCAAGGATTACCCCGAGACAGCGAGCTTGTGGGACTGGGGAGAGTGGACAGCCATTTACTGTAATGGATAGGTTCGTTGGGGGGGTCGTGTGAGATGGGGGAAAGACAATGAATTCTGTTTTGTCCATGTTAAGTTTCAGAAATCTAGCGGAGAAGAAGGATGAAATAGTGGACAGACATTGAGGGATTCTGGTTAGTAGGGAGGTGATATCTGGTCCAGAGATGTAGATCTGTGTGTCATCAGCATAGAGGTGATACTGAAAGCCGTGAGATTCTATGAGCTGTCCCAGGCCAAAGGTGTAAATGGAGAAGAGCAGAAGTTCTAGGACTGAACCTTCCGTCAGAATAAATCCCCAGATCTACATCCTTATAAAGAACCTAATATATATGTACATATGCATACACATATAATATATATATATATATATATATATATATATATATATATATATATATATATACACATACATACATACATACACACACATACATAATACACACATTATATACACACACTGTACATTATATACACACACATACATATATATATATATATATATATATATATATATATATATATATATATATATATATACACACACATTATATACACACACACATATTGTACATTATATACACATATACAATATTATATACGCACACATATACACACACATTATACACACATACATTATATACACACATACATTATATACACACACACACACACATTGTACATTATATACACACACATTATACACACATACATTATATACACACACATGCATTATATACATACACATATACATTATATACACACACACACATACATATATACTGTATAGACACACATATATTATATACATACACATATACATTATACACACACACATATATACTGTATAGACACACATATTATATACATACACATATACATTATACACACACACATATATACTGTATAGACACACATACATTATATACACACATACATTATACACACACACACATATTGTACATTATATACACACATATACATTATATACACACACATTCACACATACATTATATACACACATACATTATATACATACACATATACATTATATACACACACACACATACATATATACTGTATAGACACACATACACACATACATTATATACACACATACATTATATACACACATACATTATATACACACATACATTATATACACACATACATTATATACATTATATATACACACACACATACATATATACTGTATAGACACACATACATTATATACACACATACATTATATACACACACATACATTATATACACACACATATACATTATATACACACACACACACATACATATATACTGTATAGACACATATACACACATACATTATATACACACATACATTATATATACACATACATTATATATACACATACATTATATACACACATACATTATATACACACATACATTATATACATTATATATACACACACACATACATATATACTGTATAGACACACATATATTATATACACACATACATTATATACACACATACATTATATACACACATACATTATATACACACATACATTATATACATTATATATACACACACACATACATATATACTGTATAGACACACATACATTATATACACACATACATTATATACACACACATGCATTATATACATACACATATACATTATATACACACACACATACATATATACTGTATAGACACACATATATTATATACACACATACATTATATACACACATACATTATATACACACATACATTATATACATTATATATACACACACACATACATATATACTGTATAGACACACATACATTATATACACACATACATTATATACACACACATGCATTATATACATACACACACACACACACACACACATATTGTACATTATATACACACACATACATTATATACACACACACACACACACATATTGTACATTATATACACACACATATACATTATACACACATACATTATATACACACATACATTATATACACACATGCATTATATACATACACATATACATTATATACACACACACATACATATATACTGTATAGACACACATATATTATATACACACACACTCTGTAGTCCAGCAGTGACAGCGCTTAGAATAAGTGAGCATTGGGAGCAGATGTGCGGTGATGGATCTCAGTGACAGACACGGACAGAGCTATAGACAGAGGGGAGGACGAGGCACATCGTACAATGGAGAACTCCGCGCTGTACTGGACGCCCTGCTCTGCTCAGTGGAGTAATTAGGTTGTCAGAGTTGTCAGAGAATGTTAAAACCCCAAGAACAATCATGACTCCTCCGGTAATTGCCCCCTACCGGCAGCCAATCACCGGCCTCTGCGGCGTTACTAGCCTGTACGGCACGTGACTGCCGTGGCCTGGGATCGGCTGCAGTGATTACATGTCAGTATGGGACCACCACAGCGGCAGAGACCACCGGCGGGGCATTTACTGCAGCCATTGTGATCTCGGACGACCCCTTTAATCGCTGTATAACGTCGCGTCCTGCTAAGTCATCGTATTTCCTGGGTTTTAATTCCAGATCCGCTTGCTGTCAGTGAACGAAAACATTCTGGTTTCCGACCAGGTCCTGTCTGTTTAGAAGACAAATGTATCGGAATCCTACTCCAGACTGATACATTGTAACAAACAATCTGCTGAAGGGTCCGACTCACAGACCAGACACACTGTATCAATCTCTCAGCTGCGAGAAATTTTCGGCTTTTATAGAAATTAATTAGCATGCTAGAAAGTTGCAAAACTCAAATCCCACACCGGCAAGGACCTCCGCCCCCTCCTAAGAACTCCTGGCTCCTCCCTCTTGTCAATCTCCCGACTACACAGCAGTAACGGGCTGCTGCAATGTACATATCCAGCTGTAATATCACCGCCGTCTATTCCGTCCCCCCATACACAGCGTGGTCCCATCGCAGCACTCACCCTCTGCCCTGCGTCATCCTGCCAGCACTGACGGTCCTGCTCATCCTGCCAGCACTGACGGTCCCGCTCATCCTGCCAGCACTGACGGTCCCGCTCATCCTGCCAGCACTGACGGTCCCGCTCATCCTGCCAGCACTGACGGTCCCGCTCATCCTGCCAGCACTGACGGTCCTGCTCATCCTGCCAGCACTGACGGTCCCGCTCATCCTGCCAGCACTGACGGTCCCGCTCATCCTGCCAGCACTGACGGTCCCGCTCATCCTGCCAGCACTGACGGTCCTGCTCATCCTGCCAGCACTGACGGTCCCGCTCATCCTGCCAGCACTGACGGTCCTGCTCATCCTGCCAGCACTGACGGTCCTGCTCATCCTGCCAGCACTCACCCTCTGCCCTGCGTCATCCTGCCAGCACTGACGGTCCTGCTCATCCTGCCAGCACTGACGGTCCCGCTCATCCTGCCAGCACTGACGGTCCTGCTCATCCTGCCAGCACTGACGGTCCCGCTCATCCTGCCAGCACTGACGGTCCCGCTCATCCTGCCAGCACTGACGGTCCTGCTCATCCTCCCCGGGACACAGACTGAGCTCTTATCTCCGCAGCCTGCTCTCCCCATGTGTCACACTTCATCACAGAGGCCGCCCTTCCCAAGCCCCTCATGGCCGGTCCCCCACAACCTGCTCGTTATTGCCCATTTGGACAGCTGTTTGTCAGCATGTAGACCACCACCACAGGGAAAGGCTGACGGTGGGGGAAGGGGATCCTGTAAGCCCCCATTGGGGGTCAACTGTGCTAACAGCACATTGACCAGCAAACTACCCACTATATAGGCCAGTCAGGAATGAGGGACAATGGAGGTAGTCACTGGGCGTAGTGGGGGACACTGGACACCCCCCACTAAATGATGAGCTGTGACATTACCAATAAAGTTATTAAAATGCACAGATTACATGTAGCTCATGTCCTGCAGCATGCATGAACCAGGTGGCTCAGGATGAACAGAGTTAAAGGGCTTCCTAGAAAAGAGACCGCAAAGTGTTGTACTAGCATTCTGAAGTCTCCTGGCCTGCTGGTAGCTGTAGTTCCACAATGGCTGAACAGGGTCAGAAAGTAATATCCATGTGGCGGCCGCTGAAGATTAATAAACTGCATTTTTGGGGGCGATATAACAATATACAACATGAAGAGGGACACGACCTCCCTAATTACAGCCCCCACATCCTCTGCCATTATCCCCCCCGCACCAGTTGCATCCTGCATGTGGTATTTCTATCAGCCCAGACCACGAGCCGCGTCCTCCCCTGCAGATCTCTGACCGCAGCCCCTTCCTCAGAAATAATGGCTGGGGATGGGGGAGGTCTATAAACTGTATAAACGCCCACTTATATCACGCTGCAGCCCCCCATACAACGGAGGAGCCATTATGTAACAAGCCCAGGACCATTCATTACAGAACCGACCTTAACGGGGAAGGCACTCAGAACCTGACAACTGGAGCAGCAGTAATGGCAATGCACAGCACGGGGGAGAGTTCCCCTATAAAACCTTCTATAGAAGCCTGGCAGCCATTGCCCTGGTCCCTATAGAACCCCCATATCTCAGGGGAATCCTCCCGCATGTCGGCAGGAGTGAGAATAGTTATCAGAAGCCGCACGCTGGCAGCATGGCGCTCGCAGAAGTCTGTGCCAAAGATGCCAGGCAACCGCTCCGCTGCAACGACCCAACAACACAGGTCTCCGTACCACACGTCCCGGGGGATCGCCGATGTAAAGGGCGGCCAAGACGGGGAGATCCCGGGGGCCGCACCCAGAACATTCACCTGGATGGTTATGCTTAAAGAGACAGGCACAGATTTAAAAATCCTCCAGGAAATCGCCTAAACAGCAATCCCAAGACACAGAATATCGGTTCACAAATGAGCTGCAATTATCGGCTTAGCGGTGCAAAGACAACACGCCCCAGAAGACAAGTCACCAAAAAACGCTCTGTGACCATGCTGTACGAGCGAAGAATGCTGGGCGATTGCAGCTCTGAAGCTGGCACAATGGTGACCGCAGCTCTGGAAGACGATGAGGGGCATTGTTCAGTCTCTAGTAGAGTTTCTGCTCCGGTGCCCACATCATGGCAGGGTCCTGCAAACTTCCCCAAGAGCTGAAATCCTGGACGTCTCTGGGATTTACTAGGCCCTGGAGACATAACGGAGGGGTCCAAGATGCCAGCCGAGATAGTTCACAGTGCCCTGCAATGATGTGCGGACCCCAAACCAAGATCCTGCAAAGCTTTCTGCTCAATTCAAGGTTTAAACAAAAAAAGTTCTTCTCCGCTGACAGCAAGCAGAGATCTTGGAGAAAGTGGAGAAGTGCTGACATGTATGGTAAGGAGAAGCAACGCTGGAGAGAGAAGTGAGACGTATGTGTCGCTCATCTCCAGGGACACTCCCGAGCAGCAGGTGCAGCGCTCATACAGCAGCGGCACTTACGTAACGCGTGCAGGGGCCGCACTGTCATTCTGGCCGTCAGCCACAGGATAACCCCTGTAAGTGCGAGTTCACACAGGCCGTACTAAAGCCTGGCTTTGCCTATAAACTGCCCCTAACACTGCCTATATGACTCCGCACTGGCGCTGATCACTTCTGCATCGGTACAATGCCAGCGCCCCGTCAGGTGCGCCATCCGGGCCGCCCACCTACCGATACGGATTTTCCTGTAACGCTGTGCATCCTTGTGACCGCTGCATCTAATCAGTTATGCGCTATACATTTTAGCATGATCGCATCAACCTGTGATTGGCTGCAGCGGTGCTCACGTGGATATGCAGCACATTGCCGCTCCAGGAAAGTAGAGAAAACCGATGGGGACCACCAGAGCGAGGTTATAAACCCCTGACCTATGCCTCCTGGACCACAAGCATGGAGGACAACGCTGGCCCAAACTGAGCGTCCCCCATGCTGCTCTATAAGACCCCTGTGCCTCTATGGCATCGGAGGAGGACAAGGAGGATCCGCCAGATTCACAGAACCTTATGGCAGAACACGCTCCTTACTGGGGTAACTGACCACTCGGACTGCAGAGGTGACCGGTAACCAAGGCAACTATAGATTTAAGAATCCATCCGTTCTCGGGACAGACATCATGAGAAGTCGCACACAAGGTGCACGCCATACAGAAAAATACGGACGT
Source organism: Ranitomeya imitator (assembly GCF_032444005.1). Lineage (NCBI taxonomy): Eukaryota > Metazoa > Chordata > Amphibia > Anura > Dendrobatidae > Ranitomeya > Ranitomeya imitator. The sequence continues at coordinate 147,014,309 of NC_091290.1, read as the reverse complement.
GGATAAAAGTGCCGCCTGTACCTTATGTCTTCGAAGAAAGCTTCCAGGTAGTCGCGCTGCTCGGCCAGGGAGAGCTCGATGTCCAGGTAGTTCCCGTTAGTCGATAGCTGCAACGTGCAATCTTCCAGCTAGAGGAGAAAGGGAGAGAGGAGGTTAGTCCGACACACAGCGACGAGCACCGCAGCTCTGCGGGAAGAGTCACCTTGCCATCCGGCCTCTTCAGCACTGCGCACAGGTCACATCCCGGCCTCATTAACTTGGTGATTAGCCCCGTGTGCGGTCATGAGGTGCAGGACGATATTTACAGGGAAGGCGGTCGTTCCGGCCAGTCAGCCATGACACACACTTCTCACTGGTCACGGGACCCTTCATTAGGAATATGCTGTAGTGCATGCCCCTTTAAATGGCCGCTGCTGTAAATCAGTGACCGCGGCGGCCATGTTGTAGTAAAACTTCGCATTGTAACAGTTCGCCGCTGACAATAGACCCCCGAAGTTTAGAGCGAGCCATACAACAACACTTCCCACAGCCACCTTCGCTGTCCGCCCTGCCAGATCCCGAGGCGTTGCTGGCGCGGTGACCATGTTCATGAGGAATTTTGTTCCATTACGTAATGGCCCCAACAGGCCGAACAAATACGAGCAAAACGTCTAGAAAACACAGCGGCCGTTCCAGGAGGAGACGAGGCTACGGCGGCAGCTGGTGTAAAAGATGGCATCTAATAAAGATGGCTGACACTATGAGAATGGGGGTCCTGCGCCTCCGGTGTGAGTGGGACGCTACTGAGCATGTGTGACCACCACTATGACACACAGTGCACGCAGCGGTGGTCGAGCTTCTGCAACATTCAGGGGACTTCTGACCTTTGACTAATGGGGGCTGCAGCGGTCAGACCCCTGTGATTACACATTTATCACTCATCATGTACAGTGCAAAACCCCTCGATGCCTGACGATTGGGACCGCTACAGTTTAGCTTCTTTTCCCAGTGTGTACGGCACTCTGTCTGTGTAAACATTGCCCACATGTGGCCTTTGGTCGGATGCCCCCCATACTGATGGGTATAATGTGCCCACTTGCCTAATGTCGGACTGGACCGGTCTATATACGATGAATGCAGCCTGGGCCGGGCGTCTCCTTCCACCATCAGCCATCGCTCCTACCAATGAGGAGGGTTGTAGTCTGCTGATTAAACACGCACGGCGTTATTTCTTATGGGGGGTGAGCGTCGCTGGAAAGCAGGTTATGCGCATTTTCACGGCTCCGGGAGGGAGATCTGTGCATCTTTTCATCACTCCGCACCTTGGCCGAACATCAGAAAACTTGAAGAAAAACTGCTCAAGCTGAACAAATAGCGATAATTGTTCTATGGCGCTAGGGAGCTGCGGGGCACGGATCCGCAGCCGGGAATGGGATGGGTTAGGGGGGCTGGGGGAGAGGCCGGGAGGACTGGGGAATAGATTAGGGGGGCTGGGGGAGAGGCCCGGAGGACTGGGGAATGGGTTAGAGGGGCTGGGGGAGAGGCCCGGAGGACTGGGGAATAGGTTAGGGGGGCTGGGGGAGAGGCCGAGAGGACTGGGGAATGGGTTAGGGGGGCTGGGGGAGAGGCCCGGAGCACTGGGGAATGGGATAGGGGGGCTGGGGGAGAGGCCCGGAGCACTGGGGAATGGGTTAGAGGGGCTGGGGGAGAGGCCCGGAGGACTGGGGAATAGGTTAGGGGGGCTGGGGGAGAGGCCCGGAGCACTGGGGAATGGGTTAGGGGGGCTGGGGGAGAGGCCGAGAGGACTGGGGAATGGGTTAGGGGGGCTGGGGGAGAGGCCCGGAGGACTGGGGAATGGGTTAGGGGGGCTGGGGGAGAGGCCCGGAGCACTGGGGAATGGGTTAGGGGGGCTGGGGGAGAGGCCCGGAGCACTGGGGAATGGGTTAGGGGGGCTGGGGGAGAGGCCGGGAGCACTGGGGAATGGGTTAGGGGGGCTGGGGGAGAGGCCGGGAGGACTGGGGAATAGGTTAGGGGGGCTGGGGGAGAGGCCCGGAGCACTGGGGAATAGGTTAGGGGGGCTGGGGGAGAGGCCGGGAGGACTGGGGAATGGGTTAGGGGGGCTGGGGGAGAGGCCCGGAGCACTGGGGAATGGGTTAGGGGGGCTGGGGGAGAGGCTGGGAGGACTGGGGAATAGGTTAGGGGGGCTGGGGGAGAGGCCCGGAGGACTGGGGAATGGGTTAGGGGGGCTGGGGGAGAGGCCCGGAGCACTGGGGAATGGGTTAGGGGGGCTGGGGGAGAGGCCGGGAGCACTGGGGAATGGGTTAGGGGGGCTGGGGGAGAGGCCCGGAGGACTGGGGAATGGGTTAGGGGGGCTGGGGGAGAGGCCCGGAGGACTGGGGAATGGGTTAGGGGGGCTGGGGGAGAGGCCCGGAGGACTGGGGAATGGGTTAGGGGGGCTGGGGGAGAGGCCCGGAGCACTGGGGAATGGGTTAGGGGGGCTGGGGGAGAGGCCGGGAGCACTGGGGAATGGGTTAGGGGGGCTGGGGGAGAGGCCGGGAGCACTGGGGAATGGGTTAGGGGGGCTGGGGGAGAGGCCCGGAGCACTGGGGAATAGGTTAGGGGGGCTGGGGGAGAGGCCGGGAAGACTGGGGAACGTCACGGGATCATCCCAAGATGAGCCGTCATTCCTTACAGATCAAGGAAGAAATCTTTACATGAAACAGAAGAAAAAAAAAAAATCTGATGGGAAAAGCAGCCGACAGGAGGAGCAGACTTTAGTTTAACCTGTTTGGTCCCAGTTGCATTAGTTCAGTATCTGCAGCACAACTTTTAGCCAGCTTTTATAACACTACAACTCCCAGCATGTACTGACAGCCTTCCTCAACAGTCACAGGTGTCCAAAACTGTGCCTCCAGAACTACAAAGCTCACACAACGATGTGCGAGACAGTAGTAGTACAAATCGCTTTCCTGTCCTGGATCCGGAAACAGACACTGCACCGGAATATCAGCTGTGAAGGCGAATTTTCACACTGACAGCAAGCAGAGATTCTAATTCTGAGGAACAAATACAATTTATATTGGAAAGTTGCAGAAGGAATTCCAGATTTTAGGACAAGTGCCGCCTCCGCCCGGTCTGTCCTCCGAATAGAAAATGTCACTGTTTACACAGGAGGCCTGGGATGGTGACACAGAATATCAGCGGCCGCGAGGAGGGCGGACACCGCAGCTATTCTCAGAGCCTCTGTGCCCGGGGACAAAAATAGCAGGAGTGGCCGCAGGAGAGGCCGACGGGGCGGTGCGATGGATAGAGCTTGGAGTCCGCGCTCGCTTCCTGGATCAGAACACTGAAGGCAAAAGAAACCTCAGAATACACAAAAAAGTTGAGAATTTAACACAAAAAAACTTAGAATATAAAAATAAAACAAAAATAGCTACAGTGCATTGTTCCATTCTGGAACAAAGGGGAAAGTTGCCCAATAAATGCCCATCGACCACCTTCCCCCAAAACTGTAGGGTGCGGGTGGCACCGTCATGGCAGATAATAAGGGGCCTATTGCAGGGGTTTGTGCACCTGTGACTGGGCGTCATAGTACGGTATTAATGTACTGTACACCAGGGCGCCCTAAAGGGCCCAATAACATTTAAAATGGGGTTTTACCATCTAAGAAGAAAAGTTTGCCGTCACTAGAGGGGACTCAAGATTGTTTCTTAATCCGGAAAACCCCTTTATTAAACTGAAAAAAAAAAAAAAAAAAAACCAATTATGTAATAAATATATAAAAAATATAAAATTATACAATATACAGATATAATGCAATCAATATAAAATTACATAATAAATGTAAACTATTTATATAATCTAATATAAAATTATTATTTAATAAATTAATATAAAAAAGTTTTAACAATGTTTATTCAATTTTACATTATATAATTTTATATTAATTACATCATTTTATATTTCTTATTTTATTTATTTTTATGGGTTTTCCGGTTTAAGAAAAACAATCTTGAGTCCCCTATAGTGACTGCAAACTTTTCTTCTTAGATGGTAAAACCCCTTTTTAAAGGTTTTTGGACTTCTTAGGGCCCTGTTGTACAGTACATTAATACCGTACTATGACGCCCAGTAGTAATGGTCCCCAGGAATGGTAAAGATAAAAAAAGACACTTCAACCATAAAAAAAAAACAAAAACAAAAAAACAATAAAATGAAGGCAAGGAGAGAGAGAGAGAGAAAAAAAAAAAAAAAAACGGAAATGAAGAGGGGCCAATGGACGGTGTCGCCGGCGGTGGTAATGCAGAGAATGGCGCGGTGTAGGAGACTATGAAGGGGGTAAGATTTCAATGATTGCAGGTATCACTGGTGATCTCAGTGTTATGGCCGCTATAAATGACGACTGTTTATATATCCGCGGAGCAGAAAAGCCAAGAACGCTCCATTATACAAGATGGATCACATCGTTAGTCGCCACAGAACCGCCCCCCTGATGTCCCTGCGTTTCGCCACATCCCAGCTCCTCTCATACAGATAATGGGACTATAATGAAAGGAAGAACAAAAAACATTATTAATAAAAGGGACTCCGCTTCACCCAAGCAGTGAACTGGTTTATCCCGTCCTAGTGGGAAGAGAGCGCCGCGGGGCCGAAATAAAGGAACAATGGAGCAGTCAGCTGCCTGAGAAACCCGTCGTCATCATCATCATGGCACAGAAATAAAGGGGAAGCCATGGAAAGCTGGGCACGCAGCAGCACAGGGGCTCACCCAGCTTTCCTACTGACATGACACGACGCCCACGCAGTTTGACTATGGACAATAATCAGGTGGTCACCCAGCTTTTCCAAGCTTCTGCATGGCACAGATTTGGAGACGCTGGAATGGCGGCCATACTGGCGCTCACCTAGTCCTTTAATCAGAGTGGGCGTCACCTTTATCTCTTGTGCCTGACCACTCCCCCTTAGGTACAAAAAGTAGATTTGCATAAACCGCGCCGTCATGTGGTGGCGATAAACTATTCCCTGCCAGGAACGTGACAGCCACCAAATCTGAATAGGTGAAAGGTGTCTGCCGGAGCGGCCCTGCGGCATTACTGCCGACAAGGACGGGGATGTGGTGTCTCGGTGCAGGGCAATAATTAACACCCGGGCGGAGGAGCAGCCTTAAAGGGACGCCGCTATCTGCTCAGATTAATCCTCAGATCACAGTGACCCGTCTGCGGCCCCTTTAAATCCCTCATTACTGTTCACGGCCAGACGAGAGAAATTACAGAGCACGTGCCTGACCCTTTAATACCAAGTAATACCAAGTTCACCTGAATCAGAAGTGACATGTAATAATCTGCGGGATAACACCCCGGGGGCGAGGAGTCACTCCGAGTAATGTCATAACCTACATCACACCCCAAAAGTCTTATGGTCTATCAGGTAGGTGTCTGAGAAGACCCCCGAGAGGTTGGCAAATCCCTGGCACACCGTCACAGACTTGGAGATCATTCATGTGTTTCCAATGGGCAGAGGGGAAAGGACCGCTGCTAGTCACTTGTCTCCTATAGACACTTCTGTTCCTCCTCTGGAGCCCCCTCCTCACCCAAAAACCCCTCGCCGTCCGTCCCCTCGCCAGAAAACCCTCCGTCATCTGTCCGTCCCCCCACCAGAAAACCCTCTGCCATCCGTCCCCGCCTGAAAACCCTCTGCCATCCGTCCCCCGCCAGAAAACCCTCTGCCATCCGACCCCCGCCAGAAAACCCTCTGCCATCCGTCCCCCCGCCAGAAAACCCTCGCCGTCCGTCCCCTCGCCAGAAAACCCTCTGCCATCCGTCCCTCGCCAGAAAACCCTCTGCCATCCGTCCCCCCGCCAGAAAACCCTCCATCGGTCCGTCCCCCCGCCAGAAAACCCTCCGTCGTCTGTCCGTCCCCCCACCAGAAAACCCTCTGCCATCCGTCCCCGCCAGAAAACCCTCTGCCATCCGTCCCTCGCCAGAAAACCCTCCGTCCGTCCCCCCGCCAGAAAACCCTCCATCGGTCCGTCCCCCCGCCAGAAAACCCTCCGTCGTCTGTCCGTCCCCCCACCAGAAAACCCTCTGCCATCCGTCCCCGCCAGAAAACCCTCTGCCATCCGTCCCTCGCCAGAAAACCCTCCGTCCGTCCCCCCGCCAGAAAACCCTCCATCGGTCCGTCCCCCCGCCAGAAAACCCTCCGCCGTCCGTCCCCCCCACAAGAAAACCCATCGTCATCCGTCCGTCCCCCGCCAGAAAACCCTCCGCCGTCCGTCCCCCCCACCAGAAAACCCATCGTCATCCATCCGTCCCCCGCCAGAAAATCCTCTGCCATCCGTCCCCCGCCAGAAAACCCTCTGCCATCCGACCCCCGCCAGAAAACCTTCTGCCGTCCGTCCCCCCGCCAGAAAACCCTCTGCCATCCGTCCCTCGCCAGAAAACCCTCCGTCCGTCCCCCCGCCAGAAAACCCTCCATCGGTCCGTCCCCCCGCCAGAAAACCCTCTGTCGTCTGTCCGTCCCCCCACCAGAAAACCCTCTGCCATCCGTCCCCGCCAGAAAACCCTCTGCCATCCGTCCCTCGCCAGAAAACCCTCCGTCCGTCCCCCCGCCAGAAAACCCTCCGTCGTCTGTCCGTCCCCCCACCAGAAAACCCTCTGCCATCCGTCCCCGCCAGAAAACCCTCTGCCATCCGTCCCTCGCCAGAAAACCCTCCGTCCGTCCCCCCGCCAGAAAACCCTCCATCGGTCCGTCCCCCCGCCAGAAAACCCTCCGCCGTCCGTCCCCCCCACAAGAAAACCCATCGTCATCCGTCCGTCCCCCGCCAGAAAACCCTCCGCCGTCCGTCCCCCCCACCAGAAAACCCATCATCATCCATCCGTCCCCCGCCAGAAAACCCTCTGCCATCCGTCCCCCGCCAGAAAACCCTCAGCTGTCCGTCCCCCCCGCCAGAAAACCCTCAGCCGTCCGTCCCCCCACCAGAAAAGCCATCGTCAGCCGTCCGTCCCCCCACCAGAAAAGCCATCGTCATCCGTCCGTCCCCGCCAGAAAACCCTCTGCTGTCCGTCCCCCCGCCCTCTTTTTCAGGACTTCTCTGAAAACATAAAAGGAAGGATGCCCTGAAATGTATCTGCTCGATGCCCCCGATATCATCCGCCAGGGTAATTTACAGAACATTTAGATGGGCCACTCTCAGCCCGTTAACGAGCGGAGATCAGTTATGTACACATTCACGAGCCGACACAAAACCATGTGAACAGAACGATCATTAATAAGAGCATCCGGCCAACAGACGTCATGTTGTCGCCAGCACATTACTCACCTACATGTGGCGATGTGCTGCCGATTGCCGAATCATCGCTTACACGATCTGATCGCCTGTAGAACGAGCACTGGCTGATTATCGGCTGATTTTGAGGCCCCCCCCATACAGATTGGATGACTGATCGATGGAAATGTTTTATCTTCGGCGGTCCTCTCGGCCCCCAGCGATTACAGCGTGAGCAGACGACTGTGGAGGAGGCTGAAGGTCACGGGCAGGAAGCGATTTGTAAGGTGATTTGTCATTTAGGATTGTAAGAAATCCGGATGCCATCATAGGGGCCAATACGAGTGGTCATCGGGGGCAATCCGAGCAGTCATTTGGGGGGGTGGCAAGTAGTACGAGCCGCCATCAGGTGCGGGGGGTAATATGAGCATCTATAAGGTGTGGGGCAATACGAGCCTTTATCATGGGGGTAATAAGAGCCATCATGGGTATGCGGGGGCAATACGAGCCCTCATCGGAGGGAGGGGGGTAGTAAAACGAGCCATCATGGGTATGCGGGGGTAATACGAGCCGTCATAAAGGAAGAGGTTGGGGGGGGGGGGTTATATGTCATTTTGTATTCAAGGAACTGACTTATACTTATCGTTGGATGCACTGTAGGATAGAGGAGCCGGATGATGGCCAACATGGCTACAATGGTGAATGCCACCCAACTTTCTGAAGCTCCTGAATAGCAAATTAACAAATTGGAGGGAGGGATAATGCAATTCAAGGCAAAATTGCCATTCAGGATCCTGGAGAATCTGGGTACCAGCCGTACGGCCATATTGGTTGCTGGACTCGAAGTAAAATATAACCGCTAAGAAATGAGCTATGGACTTTTTAGGATCTTGGGTGGGGGGTGGTGGGACTTTTTGAGCGCAGCAGAGCCATAATCTTCCCCGCCAGGATCGCGTCAAGATTTCTAGCAGCGATTTCCCAATCATGTCCCCGTGCCAGGGACCCCATCCTCAAAACCCAGATGCCAGACTCTGCTCAAAACGTTCAGTCTGTGCCAGAGAGCAACTAAAAATGGGAACTTCAGGGGGAACATAACCCAGAACAGATGTGGCTGCCCAGAGCGAGCGATGCTGCAAACAGGCCGATGAGTAATGCGCTGGAGAGGAGGCACCGGGTCCGGCTTCACGGGGAAAGGAGGCGGGGGGGCCATCTGACCAAAACAACACCACGTTCCTAAGAGACGGGGGCGACTTTACAAAACGGATGACGTCCTCCACACCCGCAGAAATCACCGCTGCAGTGACCGGCACCTTCTAAAGGAGTCATCAAGAAGCAGAGAAAACCTCAGATGGGTCTCAATTCATCATTTTCAAGATCTCTGCTTGCCTTCAGTGAAGGGAAGAGATAACATTTACATTTAGGATTGCGCCCTGTAGTTTCCCTAAGGGGCACCAAATCCAACAGACTTTCCCATTGGCCGATTGGTCACATAAATCAGGTCCCGGCAGCAGTCAGCCCCCCACGGCAGCAGTCAGCCCCCCCACGGCAGCAGTCAGCCCCCCCCCACGGCAGCAGTCAGCCCCCCCCCACGGCAGCAGTCAGCCCCCCCCCACGGCAGCAGTCAGTCCCCCACGGCAGCAGTCAGTCCCCCACGGCAGCAGTCAGTCCCCCACGGCAGCAGTCAGCCCCCCACGGCAGCAGTCAGTCCGTTACACAGAGCTTGGTGTTATTACAAGATGGCAACTGTGAAATTCCAGATCCTCGCCTGCGCCGGTCATTCATCCCCTACCACAATCCATCCATGAACCCAACCAATCACCTAGACCGAGATTAAAGGGTAACCCCCCAGCAGACTTCTGCCATTAGGATACTTCGTTACAATGTGTCAGTGCAAGTAAAATGTAGGATTGGAGTCGACGCTATGGAGCTACAACAGCCAAGGGGATGTTCAGGATTTACCAAAACAGGAAGAAAAAAAGAACAAAGTTGTCTAATAGCTTACAGTTATAGAAGAAGGATCGGCGAGCCGCCATGCTTTACACTGCTGTGCCTGCAGACTGCTGCTGGACCACCAAGGGGGATCCCTAAAAGATACCCCACAATTATACACAGGTGGGTGCACAGACTTTTGCCCCAAGAGCCGCCATCCTGATAACATTGTACGTGGGGTTTCTAGAGACAAAAGCGACATGACGTCAATGGTTCAGAATGACAACAAAACAATAGCGGAGCACGAGACACAGGAGCAGCAGGTTGTCAGACACGACCCCTGACCTCTACCAGAACAATCCGGCAGCCGCTGCGGGCGATGTCCTCACCATTGTTAGTGGGATGTTATACACCTCGTAATGAAAATCTACAGGGCAAGAAATCAGAGATCGAGCGGGGATGTCACCCATCACATCGGTCCGAAAGACTAGTTATGGCGGATAATTAACTATTTGGCTTCCAGGTGAGCCGGCGATCAGGTCCCTCTGCTACTAAAGGGTTAAAATGTAGCCGTACTCCCCATTCCTGGGCGATTAACCTGAGCTACAGAAGAGGACCAGTCTGGTGACATACCTGAAGTACAGGCAATATGTACGCCACACAGAAAATAGCAGAGGCAGAGAAGTGCGGAGGATCCACAACTTCTGCTTGCTGTCAGGGAACGGAAACAGTCTGGTTTAGTTTTTTAGCATATGGAAACGAACTAAATAATCCAGCCTGCGAGCGACAACCGTAGCCGTTTATTTGTAGCAAATAAAAAGGTAACAGTGTGATCTGCTCACAAGGGTAAAAAATAAATAAATTAAAAAAAAAAAAAAAAAGCCTACACTGGGCGCCCCACTCACAGAGGATCGTCTACACCCGGTCCTATAGTAAAGTCTCAAGTAAGATTTGCACGCCCACAATCGCTTATCGGCAATCGCTTAGTGTCGGGACGTTCGCTCACAAAATGTTTCTGCGAAACTCAAGAAGCACAAGTGTAAAAAATGCCATTATTCCAAATTTGTGATAGAGGAACGGCACATCCTTGTAACCTTGTCTGAGACTTAAGACCATAATAAAAGCGGACAGGCCTAAGATTGGGGGGAAAAAAAAAAAGAGGCCAGGTAGACCCCCAAGAACTGCACCCTGTGGCTACCCCCGATGTCTTACTAACATCTATATATATAATTGTCTAAGGGTTTTTCCGTCTGTCTGTCTGTCTGTCTGTCCTGGAAATCCCACGTCTCTGATTGGTCGAGGCCGCCAGGCCTCGACCAATCAGAGACCGGCACAGCATCGACGTAGAAATCCCGCGTCTGATTGGTCGAGGCCGCTAGGCCTCGACCAATCAGCAACGGGCACAGCGACGATGATGTCATAAAGGACGTAGACATCCCGCGTCTCTGATTGGTCGAGGCCACCAGGGCAACGGGCACAGCGACGATGATGTCATAATGGTTGCCATGGCGACGATGATGTCATAAAGGTTGCCTCGACCAATCAGCGATGGGCACAGTCTGCCGCGAATTCTGGAATCATCATTGTCCATATACTACGGGGACATGCATATTCTAGAATACCCGATGCGTTAGAATCGGGCCACAATCTAGTATCCCTATAACACTCCTGGGGACGGCTGGTGTCACCTGTATCATCTATAAAAGGGCAATGAAAGCCATTTTGCTGATTGCAATGATCCCCCCCAGCTTCTTACGGACCCTTCTGCGGGGAATCCAGCTCTCATACTATCAAGTGTCAGTTCCAGTCGTAAACTAGGAAGCTCAGGTCCCATCTAGATAAGCAAGACCCCAAGATGAGAACGTCAAGGTCTCCGGGTGACCACCATGCCATATTGGTGATGTTTGCAGCAGCTCCAGCCATAAAGCGATGAGCTATGTGCACTGTAGTATCATGACCTGTGAACCGGCCGAGATAAGGTCTGTGTATGGGAGCAATCAGGGTGTGAAGGAGCAGATAGCGCAGAGGCCCAGGAACAAGGGGGCAGATAATCTCCCAGCCAGGACAATGCGGCTCTTACTGCACAATAAACTGCAACTGCAGAGTGCTCAACTGCTCAGCCTTAAAGGGGATTCCCAAACTGGAAAATTGGCCTTTAAATCTTCCGGGATATAAAAATAGGATATATTCACCTTTCAACTTTACTGGGGTCAATACAGGGCTATGCCATGTCACCGGGTGGCGCACAACTGAGGCCGCAGAGACTGGAGCTGGACATCACAATGGTGGCACACAACTGAGGCCGCAGAGACTGGCACTGGACATCACAATGGTGGCGCACAACTGAGGCCGCAGAGACTGGCACTGGACATCACAATGGTGGCGCACAACTGAGGCCGCAGAGACTGGCACTGGACATCACAATGGTGGCGCACAACTGAGGCCGCAGAGACTGGCACTGGACATCACAATGGTGGCGCACAACTGAGGCCGCAGAGACTGGCACTGGACATCACAATGGTGGCGCACAACTGAGGCCGCAGAGACTGGCACTGGACATCACAATGGTAGCGCACAACTGAGGCCGCAGAGACTGGCACTGGACATCACAATGGTGGCGCACAACTGAGGCCGCAGAGACTGGCACTGGACATCACAATGGTGGCGCACAACTGAGGCCGCAGAGACTGGCACTGGACATCACAATGGTGGCGCACAACTGAGGCCGCAGAGACTGGCACTGGACATCACAATGGTGGCGCACAACTGAGGCAGCAGAGACCGGAACTGGACATCCCAATGGTGGCACACAACTCAGGCCGCAGATATTGGCACTGGACATCACAATGATGGCACACATCTGAGGCTGCATAGACTGGCACTGGACATCACAATGAACAAGGAGGGGTTTCTGGTGACCTTCTGTGCAGATACCGGGAAAACTTAATATACTTTAATGACTTGCAGTGTCGGGAAATTGCAGGGTCCTCCCTTTGAGGGGGTAGTAGTCCAGGGTGGTAGTGGAAGAGGTCTGTAGCGCCATCATCGCGCCTTGACAATGAAGCAATCGCTTTAATCATCTGCAAAGTGAGCAACATGGATTACGACATCACGAGACGGTGATGTGGCAAAATAACACTTCAAAACCTCTGCACATAGATATAAAAGCAGCAGATGTGTCATCAGACGGACGTGACCACATCCTGCAGGACTCAGGTAATGGCGGCGATGCCGAAACAGGCGGCAAGCAGGGGCTTAATAGGTGCAGGGGTTGCAATCGCACCGGGGCCTGGAGACTAGCGGGCCCTGGAGACTAGCCGGCCCAAAAGTCCCTTTGCACATATGAAAGTCTATTGCTATTAAACACTTGTGTTGAGGGTCCCATTGGAGATTTCGCATTGAGCTTTAAGTAAAGCCTGGAGTAATAGCGGCCAACAGGTGACAGGGATACAGTGCCGGATTACTGGAAACGCTGGACTATTGGTCATTCAGTGACTGATCTCCACCGACATAGGTGGCAACCCTGGCGCTCCACCTGCAGAACAAGGCTGGTCCCCGCGCCTGGCACTGCGGACCCGCATAATAAATGTTCGCACCCTCTGGCCACATGGGAGGGCAGAGTGCTTTACTGAATACCCAAGGTATAAAGCCAGCGGACCTGCAACCCATGGCTCCACAGACACTGGGAAACTACAACTCTCAGCATGCCCTGCTGATGTAATAACAGTCAAGAGAATGGTGTTTGGCGGAGAAGAAAAGGGTGCAGAAAAAGAACAAAAATCACCGAAATAAGTTCCAATCTCGGAGGAGATTACGCAAGAACCAGAGAAAACAAACAAATCATCCGTCAGAAATGAGGAAAATGTTACGAGCGGCCGCGGAGCAGGATGTGCTACAGTCACAATAGGAAGTGAGTGGTGACCCCCTGCAGAGCCCCCCGAGGGCGAGGAAGACCCAACACCGGCAGCAAGGGGCCGCCGGCTCCAGAAAACAATCCACAATGCACCACGAAAATAGAGACGTGTATAGTACAGAGTCTGATAATCCGGCACCTGGGACACAGGGATTACACTCCAGTAATACAGAATATCTGATAATCTGGCAATTAGACAATCCCATTCATGCTGATGGGTTGTTACAGTGTACCAGTCTATAGTGTAGGCTATTCACTTCACACAGGAGGACATTGACTGATACATTGTCACAAATCCTCAAATGGGAAAAGTATCAGGGGCAATGTATATAATGGTCAGTTTGGAAGAAAGCAAAAAAGTACTTGCCATGGCAGGTATGGTATTGTGGTGTATGATCTTTGGCAGCATGGCATATGTCGCTGCGTAGCCCCAATCGGCTGTAACCCCAGACACAACCCGAGGGCTATCAGATGTCTACGGCAGGATCAATAACGATGCAGCAACACAAAACATTTCATTCTGCGGAGCAAAAAGTGTGCAAAAAGCAAATGCCATCATCACATTTACTAAGTCACACAACGGCCCAGGCTCACGTCAGAGCTGCAGCAGCTGATAAGACGGACAGTCAGCCGCATGACTGCAGGGGAAATATACAGCAGACACATTAACGGCGTACTACAATCACAGGCTGCACCATGATCCACAGGAGGATGGAGCTGCGGCCCAGGACACGAGTGATCCGAGGACTGCAGAGGAGGGTCCACCGCATACTGCACACTCATCGTATGGAGACATCAATCTGCCCCCTAAAAACTAGTCACATCCCTGACAGCAGTCCCCACCTCTAGTGTATAGTGTCATGTACTCGGGGGTCCCCAAATGAAGTATATGGCAGCTGTCTACTCCTCCAGCATATCTGAGCTCAGGAGGCATCAACGTAAACCATTAAGAGTTTTTAATTTTTTTAAATGGCCCATAAAAATGAGAATCTAGCTGCCAAAAGCAAGTATTACATTTTTTTTGTTTGCACGAGTTTTAATAGATTTTACCCTTTTGAGTTTCAATTTCTCAGCTCTCTGCTTCACCACTGAAATAAGATCAAACAGCCCAAATTTCGGTCCTGAGAGCGTTAAAATGTATCACTCTGGAGTGGGAGTCGCGACGCATCGCTCTGGAGTGGGAGTCGCGACGCATCGCTCTGGAGTGGGAGTCGCGACGCATCGCTCTGGAGTGGGAGTCGCGACGCATCGCTCTGGAGTGGGAGTCGCGACGCATCGCTCTGGAGTGGGAGTCGCGACGCATCGCTCTGGAGTGGGAGTCGCGACGCATCGCTCTGGAGTGGGAGTCGCGACGCATCGCTCTGGAGTGGGAGTCGCGACGCATCGCTCTGGAGTGGGAGTCGCGACGCATCGCTCTGGAGTGGGAGTCGCGACGCATCGCTCTGGAGTGGGAGTCGCGACGCATCGCTCTGGAGTGGGAGTCGCGACGCATCGCTCTGGAGTGGGAGTCGCGACGCATCGCTCTGGAGTGGGAGTCGCGACGCATCGCTCTGGAGTGGGAGTCGCGACGCATCGCTCTGGAGTGGGAGTCGCGACGCATCGCTCTGGAGTGGGAGTCGCGACGCATCGCTCTGGAGTGGGAGTCGCGACGCATCGCTCTGGAGTGGGAGTCGCGACGCATCGCTCTGGAGTGGGAGTCGCGACGCATCGCTCTGGAGTGGGAGTCGCGACGCATCGCTCTGGAGTGGGAGTCGCGACGCATCGCTCTGGAGTGGGAGTCACAATGTATCAATCTGGAGTGGGTGCAATTGTAACAAACCCACTCCATTCCTAGGGTTGAGGGGCTCGTAACGCAGGACCTGGTTAATATTCCGTGGCCCCCGCCTCCAACCTACTGGAATCCTCGCACCTCTTCTGATATGCCAGCTTGCGCGATGTGATGCATGTGCACCTCCGCTGCATTCACAGCGGCCGGCAGAGCCCGGATCTCATGGTTCCACCACCTGATCATGGGATTAGTGCACGTCCTGGCGGATGGTACCCCAGCCATCAGCAAGTTACCCACTACCTGGGGATAAGGGATACCTTGTTATTTTGGGGTGGGTGGTTAAGTTTTCATCCTCTGGATGTAAACATGAGTGATCCCATTCACATCAGTAAGCAGAGATCTTGAAAATAGGAACAAAAGACAAAAGGAGTTTAGAAAGTTCCAGAATGTTTCATTACATTTCTCTCTCATTTTTTTTTTTTTTTTGGTGTGAAGCAACATCAAAGGCTCCGGGGAATAATAAGTCAGTGATGTATTTACAGTGGGGAGTCTGAGTGAACGTTACTCAGTAATCCCAGCCATCGTGAGTCACGGCCACCGTTCATTACACACATTCCTAACTTTCCTTTACTCCAGATATATTACCATAAACCCATGACACGTGTGGCCAAACAGGTTTTGCTGCGGTGCCCCGAGGTGGGTACTATGGTGCCAACTGCCGGATCATCACATGACGCCTCCGGGAAACCCCCGATGGTGCGTAAACCGGACTCCTTACTCCATGGGATCCACCATACAAGCCGAGATGCCACTGTTCACAGAGCATCTATGTCAGGGCATGCTGGGGGGTGTAGTTTCACAACAGTTGGACTGATGCCACAGATACCAGAGAGAGACCCTGTAATATAGCAGAAGTTGGGGGGGGTCTGACTCGTTCTACAGGGCAGATCTTGCATCATCAGACCCTGGGGGCCTCCAAGATTTATAATGAGGGTAATGTTAATGAGAACAAGATGGGGACAGGGTCTGTAATCCATCATGGGGAAGCTTTGTCTTTGGGGAATCTGATGACTGGAGAAGGTAAACATGCACAGCTCCCCTCAATACTTCTGTGTGGTACACTGGATGTAAACAGTCACACCTTTACCTGAGGCCCCAGAGATTACAGCAGTAACATAGGACCTCCGACCACATCCTGACCCTGGTGAAGAGAACGCCTGTCATTCAAGGGGATCTACCATCCATGCGCCCCTCTGCAGAACCTGCTGCATTTACAGAGGATCAGGCCATTTCAAATAGTTTTCCGACAGACTTTTGGCAAAAATTATTTGCCGAATCGCGGCCTGTGCGTTTTAATTTTGTGGCAATTTGGAACTCTGCTGTCAAAGAAAAGTATCATCTTACACAGATTGACAGTCGATCCATCAGCGCCCGGCTATCTCCGCCTGTCCCAAGCAGAATGAGCCAGGAGCCCCAAGACACGGGATCGGTGGGGATCACTGACCAATCAGAAAGTGATCTCTTGTCTTGTGCAGAGATGTCAACTTGCAAAGTTGAGAAACCCCTTAACTAAGATTTTAACAGCAAAAGGCTGAAAGCTTGCAAATCTCTAATAATTCTCAGCAGCTGAGGATTCGCTACAATTGTATCTAGAGTGGACAACCTGCTGTGATCTAAACACGTCAGTAGCAAAATTCAGGAGAATGCTATAGACTGGATACAATTGTAACAATCTGCATGAGGTCTTTTCAACAACGTTTCCATTCACTGACTGCACACAGATAATAAACCGGGGAAGAACAGAAAAAGTATATAATAAAGTAGTAAAAACACTACAGATCGGTTAAGATTCTTTTCCGTAAGATCTGACGTCCCCTGTAGGTTTCATAACATTTCCTTGAATAGAACCAGGACTTCTAAATACATAGGCTGGACCGATACATTATAACAAAATCTCAGGACAGCCAAGGGGTGAGCGGATCGCCGGGCAGGCCGACCAAGGGGAAAGCGGATCGCCGGGCAGGCCGACCAAGGGGGAAAGCGGATCGCCGGGCAGGCCGACCAAGGGGGAAAGCGGATCGCCGGGCAGGCCGACCAAGGGGAAAGCGGATCGCCGGGCAGGCCGACCAAGGGGAAAGCGGATCGCCGGGCAGGCCGACCAAGGGGAAAGCGGATCGCTTGGCAGGTCGACCAAGGTGAAAGCGGATCGCTGGGCAGGTCGACCAAGGGGAAAGCGGATCGCCGGGCAGGCCGACCAAGGGGAAAGCGGATCGCCGGGCAGGCCGACCAAGGGGAAAGCGGATCGCCAGGCAGGCCGACCAAGGGGAAAGCGGATCGCCGGGCAGGCCGACCAAGGGGAAAGTGGATCGCCGGGCAGGCCGACCAAGGGGAAAGCGGATCGCCGGGCAGGCCGACCAAGGGGAAAGGGGATCGCCGGGCAGGCCGACCCAAGGGGAAAGCGGATCGCCGGGCAGGCCGACCAAGGGGAAAGCGGATCGCCGGGCAGGCCGACCAAGGGGAAAGCGGATTGCAGGGCAGGCCGACCAAGGGGAAAGCGGATCGCCGGGCAGGCCGACCAAGGGGAACGTGGATCCCAAGCAAGCGGGTCTGGTGTTCGTAGAGACGTCAATGCAATTACAATTTAGTCAGGAGAGATTTAAGCAAAGACAGAGAGGCGCGATCAAAAGGGTCATGGGGAGAGGTATGTTCCCGGGAGCCAGCAGACTGCGCCAGGCCTGCAAACAGTTACTTCAGCTAAATTTGGGATAGACACATATGGAAGAAGGGCGTGATCACGTCGCCCCAGACACAAGGCTTAACCCTTTCACCTGGCAGTAGCTGGCTCTGCCATGCTGCTCGCATCCTCGGGATTAGCTGTGAGACGGATTAGAGAGGATTCAACTGCAAGGAAAGAAACAAAAACCAAGAACCTGCAATACGGCACGTGATCCGGAGAATCGGCGGCATCATGGCGGAGACGCAGGATACCCCGCCATACCACAATACCATCTCTATTATACCCCATACAGGATGAGGGTCGAGACCTCCAGAGAGGAGGGATGCTCGGCCTGGAGATCACTGTCACAAGAGGCTTTCACGGCCAGCGGAGGATTATAGTAGGGATTGCAGGCGGGAGGGTCACTAAGGGGCATCGGCAGAAAACATTACAAGCAGTGACTTGTAGAGCCAGAAATAGCCATGGAGGGGGCAGAAACCAGGAGGTGCAAAGGGCGCTGCAGAACAATGCACTGATAATAACCCAGAAGATCGAGGAAGATGGCATAGAATATGGTGAGGTGTAAAAAAATCGATATAGCTTTACTCAGCCCTTCCCCCCAAATAAACGCATAACGACTGAGGCAACAGGGTCCATGTAACATCACACACGAGGAAGGCAAACAAGCAGCGCAACAACGATGACAACAAATATGGCGGCTGAGGACTGATGGAAAATGACTGTACACAGATGTCAACGGATGCAGCGAGAAGTCATGTGACGTCTCCAGGGACAAAGGAAGAAAATCATCTTGTGACACAAAGCACCTGACCCCAGAGCTTACGCCCCCCTCAATACTGCAGTGCGACCCCAGAGCTTACACCCCCCTCAATACGGCAGTGCGACCCCAGATCTTACACCACCCTCAATACTGCAGTGCGACCCCAGAGCTTACACCCCCCTCAATACAGCAGTGCGACCCCAGAGCTTACACCCCCCAATACTGCAGTGCGACCCCAGAGCTTACACCCCCCTCAATACTGCAGTGCGACCCCAGAGCTTACACCCCCCTCAATACTGCAGTGCGACCCCAGATCTTACATCCCCCTCAATACTGCAGAGCGACCGCAGATCTTACACTCCCCCCCCCCAATACTGCAGTGCAACCCCAGATCTTACACCCCCCTCAATACTGCAGTGCGACCCCAGAGCTTACACCCCCCCAATACTGCAGTGCGACCCCAGAGCTTACGCCCCCCTCAATACAGCAGTGCGACCCCAGAGTTTACACCCCCCCAATACTGCAGTGCGACCCCAGAGTTTACACCCCCCTCAATACAGCAGTGCGACCCCAGAGTTTACACCCCCCCAATACTGCAGTGCGACCCCAGAGTTACACCCCCCAATACTGCAGTGCGACCCCAGAGTTTACACCCCCCCAATACTGCAGTGCGACCCCAGAGTTACACCCAATACTGCAGTGCGACCCCAGAGGTTACACCCCCCCAATACTGCAGTGCGACCCCAGAGTTACACCCCCCCAATACTGCAGTGCGACCCCGGAGGTTAAACTCCCTCAATACTGCAGTGCGACCCCAGAGCTTACACCCCCCTCAATACTGCAGTGCGACCCCAGAGTTTACACCCCCCCAATACTGCAGTGCGACCCCAGAGTTACACCCCCCAATACTGCAGTGCGACCCCAGAGGTTACACCCCCCCCAATACTGCAGTGCGACCCCGGAGGTTAAACTCCCTCAATACTGCAGTGCGACCCCAGAGCTTACACCCCCCTCAATACTGCAGTGCGACCCCAGAGTTTACACCCCCCCAATACTGCAGTGCGACCCCAGAGTTACACCCCCCAATACTGCAGTGCGACCCCAGAGTTTACACTCCCCCAATACTGCAGTGCGACCCCAGAGTTTACACTCCCCCAATACTGCAGTGCGACCCCAGAGGTTACACCACCCCCCCCCCCCCAATACTGCAGTGCGACCCCAGAGCTTACACCCCCCAATACTGCAGTGCGACCCCGGAGGTTAAACTCCCTCAATACTGCAGTGCGACCCCAGAGCTTACACCCCCCAATACTGCAGTGCGACCCCAGAGTTACACCCCCCAATACTGCAGTGCGACCCCAGAGTTTATACTCCCCCAATACTGCAGTGCGACCCCAGAGCTTACACCCCCCTCAATACTGCAGTGCGACCCCAGAGCTTACACCCCCCAATACTGCAGTGCGACCCCAGAGCTTACACCCCCCTCAATACTGCAGTGCGACCCCAGAGCTTACACCCCCCAATACTGCAGTGCGACCCCAGAGCTTACAACCCCCTCAATACTGCAGTGCGACCCCAGAGCTTACACCCCCCAATACTGCAGTGCGACCCCAGAGCTTACACCCCCCTCAATACTGCAGTGATCCCAGAGCTTACACCCCCCAATACTGCAGTGCGACCCCAGAGCTTACACCCCCCTCAATACTGCAGTGCGACCCCAGAGCTTACACCCCCCCAATACTGCAGTGCGACCCCAGAGCTTACGCCCCCCTCAATACAGCAGTGCGACCCCAGAGTTTACACCCCCCCAATACTGCAGTGCGACCCCAGAGTTTACACCCCCCTCAATACAGCAGTGCGACCCCAGAGTTTACACCCCCCCAATACTGCAGTGCGACCCCAGAGTTACACCCCCCAATACTGCAGTGCGACCCCAGAGTTTACACCCCCCCAATACTGCAGTGCGACCCCAGAGTTACACCCAATACTGCAGTGCGACCCCAGAGGTTACACCCCCCCAATACTGCAGTGCGACCCCAGAGTTACACCCCCCCAATACTGCAGTGCGACCCCGGAGGTTAAACTCCCTCAATACTGCAGTGCGACCCCAGAGCTTACACCCCCCTCAATACTGCAGTGCGACCCCAGAGTTTACACCCCCCCAATACTGCAGTGCGACCCCAGAGTTACACCCCCCAATACTGCAGTGCGACCCCAGAGGTTACACCCCCCCCAATACTGCAGTGCGACCCCGGAGGTTAAACTCCCTCAATACTGCAGTGCGACCCCAGAGCTTACACCCCCCTCAATACTGCAGTGCGACCCCAGAGTTTACACCCCCCCAATACTGCAGTGCGACCCCAGAGTTACACCCCCCAATACTGCAGTGCGACCCCAGAGTTTACACTCCCCCAATACTGCAGTGCGACCCCAGAGTTTACACTCCCCCAATACTGCAGTGCGACCCCAGAGGTTACACCACCCCCCCCCCCCCCAATACTGCAGTGCGACCCCAGAGCTTACACCCCCCAATACTGCAGTGCGACCCCGGAGGTTAAACTCCCTCAATACTGCAGTGCGACCCCAGAGCTTACACCCCCCAATACTGCAGTGCGACCCCAGAGTTACACCCCCCAATACTGCAGTGCGACCCCAGAGTTTATACTCCCCCAATACTGCAGTGCGACCCCAGAGCTTACACCCCCCTCAATACTGCAGTGCGACCCCAGAGCTTACACCCCCCAATACTGCAGTGCGACCCCAGAGCTTACACCCCCCTCAATACTGCAGTGCGACCCCAGAGCTTACACCCCCCAATACTGCAGTGCGACCCCAGAGCTTACAACCCCCTCAATACTGCAGTGCGACCCCAGAGCTTACACCCCCCAATACTGCAGTGCGACCCCAGAGCTTACACCCCCCTCAATACTGCAGTGATCCCAGAGCTTACACCCCCCAATACTGCAGTGCGACCCCAGAGCTTACACCCCCCTCAATACTGCAGTGCGACCCCAGAGCTTACACCCCCCTCAATACTGCAGTGCGACCCCAGAGCTTACACCCCCCTCAATACTGCAGTGCGACCCCAGAGGTTACACCCCCCTCAATACTGCAGTGCGACCCCAGAGTTTACACTCCCCCAATACTGCAGTGGCCCCAGAGCTTACACCCCCCCCCCAATACTGCAGTGCGACCCCAGAGCTTACACCCCCCAATACTGCAGTGCGACCCCAGAACTTACACCCCCCTCAATACTGCAGTGCGACCCCAGAGGTTACACCCCCCTCAATACTGCAGTGCGACCCCAGAGTTTACACTCCCCCAATACTGCAGTGGCCCCAGAGCTTACACCCCCCCCCCAATACTGCAGTGCGACCCCAGAGCTTACACCCCCCAATACTGCAGTGCGACCCCAGAGCTTACACCCCCCTCAATACTGCAGTGCGACCCCAGAGCTTACACCCCCCAATACTGCAGTGCGACCCCAGAGCTTACACCCCCTCAATACTGCAGTGCGACCCCAGAGCTTACACCCCCCTCAATACTGCAGTGCGACCCCAGAGCTTACACCCCCCAATACTGCAGTGCGACCCCAGAGCTTACAACCCCCTCAATACTGCAGTGCGACCCCAGAGCTTACACCCCCCAATACTGCAGTGCGACCCCAGAGCTTACACCCCCCTCAATACTGCAGTGACCCCAGAGCTTACACCCCCCAATACTGCAGTGCGACCCCAGAGCTTACACCCCCCTCAATACTGCAGTGCGACCCCAGAGCTTACACCCCCCTCAATACTGCAGTGCGACCCCAGAGCTTACACCCCCCTCAATACTGCAGTGCGACCCCAGAGCTTACACCCCCCTCAATACTGCAGTGCGACCCCAGAGGTTACACCCCCCTCAATACTGCAGTGCGACCCCAGAGTTTACACTCCCCCAATACTGCAGTGGCCCCAGAGCTTACACCCCCCCCCCCAATACTGCAGTGCGACCCCAGAGCTTACACCCCCCAATACTGCAGTGCGACCCCAGAACTTACACCCCCCTCAATACTGCAGTGCGACCCCAGAGCTTACACCCCCCTCAATACTGCAGTGCGACCCCAGAGCTTACACCCCCCAATACTGCAGTGCGACCCCAGAGCTTACACCCCCCAATACTGCAGTGCGACCCCAGAACTTACACCCCCCTCAATACTGCAGTGCGACCCCAGAGCTTACACCCCCCTCAATACTGCAGTGCGACCCCAGAACTTACACCCCCCTCAATACTGCAGTGACCCCCTGTGCCCTCCGCCCCCGTTACCTTCAGCGGGGCCTCCAGCAGTTTGTGCACGGCCGGCAGATGCTCGCTCAGGACGGAGCTCTCCGGGAAGTTGTACACCGGGGGTCTCCGCGGCTCCGGGAAGTTGGTGCAGATGAAAGGATCCATGTCATCCAGGTACTGCACCCGGCACTGGACGGACGCCATGGCGGCGGAGGAGCCTGAGACCGACCGACCCACCGACCTCCGCCCGGCTCCCCGGTCACTGCTCACACGGGCGGCAGCGCTGCGCCGCCGCTCTCACCGGGGGCCGGGGCGGGGCCGTGACGTCACCGGGGGCGGGAACTGCGGTGTATAAGGGGGAGAGAGCGCGGGACGGAGGCTGAGTGACGAGAATGGAGGATGTGAGGTGAAGAGGCACTGAGACTGAGGAGAATGTCACCGAGGGGGACAGAGACTGAGGAGAATGTCACCGAGGGGGACAGAGACTGAGGAGAATGTCACCGAGGGGGACAGTGACTGAGGAGAATGTCACCGAGGGGGACAGAGACTGAGGAGAATGTCACCGAGGGGGACAGAGACTGAGGAGAATGTCACCGAGGGCGACAGAGACTGAGGAGAATGTCACCGAGGGGGACAGAGACTGAGGACAATGTCACCGAGGGGGACAGAGACTGAAGAGAATGTCACCGAGGGGGACAGAGACTGAGGAGAATGTCACCGAGGGGGACAGAGACTGAGGAGAATGTCACCGAGGGGGACAGAGACTGAGGAGAATGTCACCGAGGGGGACAGAGACAGAGGAGAATGTCACCGAGGGGGACAGAGACTGAGGAGAATGTCACCGAGGGGGACAGAGACTGAGGAGAATGTCACCGAGGGGGACAGAGACTGAGGAGAATGTCACCGAGGGGGACAGAGACAGAGGAGAATGTCACCGAGGGGGACAGAGACTGAGGAGAATGTCACCGAGGGGGACAGAGACTGAGGAGAATGTCACCGAGGGCGACAGAGACTGAGGAGAATGTCACCGAGGGGGACAGAGACTGAGGAGAATGTCACCGAGGGGGACAGAGACTGAGGAGAATGTCACCGAGGGGGACAGAGACTGAGGACAATGTCACCGAGGGGGACAGAGACTGAGGAGAATGTCACCGAGGGGGACAGAGACTGAGGACAATGTCACCGAGGGGGACAGAGACTGAGGACAATGTCACCGAGGGGGACAGAGACTGAGGAGAATGTCACCGAGGGGGACAGAGACTGAGGAGAATGTCACCGAGGGCGACAGAGACTGAGGAGAATGTCACCGAGGGGGACAGAGACTGAGGAGAATGTCACCGAGGGGGACAGAGACTGAGGAGAATGTCACCGAGGGGGACAGAGACTGAGGAGAATGTCACCGAGGGGGACAGAGACTGAGGAGAATGTCACCGAGGGGGACAGAGACTGAGGAGAATGTCACCGAGGGGGACAGAGACAGAGGAGAATGTCACCGAGGGGGACAGAGACTGAGGAGAATGTCACCGAGGGGGACAGAGACTGAGGAGAATGTCACCGAGGGCGACAGAGACTGAGGAGAATGTCACCGAGGGGGACAGAGACTGAGGAGAATGTCACCGAGGGGGACAGAGACAGAGGAGAATGTCACCGAGGGGGACAGAGACTGAGAGGAGAATGTCACCGAGGGGGACAGAGACAGAGGAGAATGTCACCGAGGGGGACAGAGACTGAGGAGAATGTCACCGAGGGGGACAGAGACTGAGGAGAATGTCACCGAGGGGGACAGAGACTGAGGAGAATGTCACCGAGGGGGACAGAGACTGAGGAGAATGTCACCGAGGGGGACAGAGACTGAGGAGAATGTCACCGAGGGGGACAGAGACTGAGGAGAATGTCACCGAGGGGGGACAGAGACTGAGGAGAATGTCACCGAGGGGGACAGAGACTGAGGAGAATGTCACCGAGGGGGACAGAGACAGAGGAGAATGTCACCGAGGGGGACAGAGACTGAGGAGAATGTCACCGAGGGGGACAGAGACTGAGGAGAATGTCACCGAGGGCGACAGAGACTGAGGAGAATGTCACCGAGGGCGACAGAGACTGAGGAGAATGTCACCGAGGGGGACAGAGACTGAGGAGAATGTCACCGAGGGGGACAGAGACTGAGGAGAATGTCACCGAGGGGGACAGAGACTGAGGAGAATGTCACCGAGGGGAACAGAGACTGAAGAGAATGTCACCGAGGGGGACAGAGACTGAGGAGAATGTCACCGAGGGGAACAGAGACTGAGGAGAATGTCACCGAGGGGGACAGAGACTGAAGAGAATGTCACCGAGGGGGACAGAGACTGAGGAGAATGTCACCGAGGGGGACAGAGACAGAGGAGAATGTCACCGAGGGGGACAGAGACAGAGGAGAATGTCACCGAGGGGGACAGAGACTGAGGAGAATGTCACCGAGGGGGACAGAGACTGAGGAGAATGTCACCGAGGGGGACAGAGACTGAGAGGAGAATGTCACCGAGGGGGACAGAGACTGAGGAGAATGTCACCGAGGGGGACAGAGACTGAGGAGAATGTCACCGAGGGGGACAGAGACTGAGGAGAATGTCACCGAGGGGGGCAGAGACTGAGGAGAATGTCACCGAGGGGGACAGAGACTGAGAGGAGAATGTCACAGAGGGGGACAGAGACTGAGGAGAATGTCACCGAGGGGGACAGAGACTGAGGAGAATGTCACCGAGGGGGACAGAGACTGAGGAGAATGTCACCGAGGGGGACAGAGACTGAGGAGAATGTCACCGAGGGGGACAGAGACTGAGGAGAATGTCACCGAGGAACAGAGAGACTGAGGAGAATGTCACCGAGGGGAACAGAGACTGAAGAGAATGTCACCGAGGGGGACAGAGACTGAAGAGAATGTCACCGAGGGGAACAGAGACAGAGGAGAATGTCACCGAGGGGGACAGAGACTGAGGAGAATGTCACCGAGGGGGACAGAGACTGAAGATAATGTCACCGAGGGGGACAGAGACTGAAGAGAATGTCACCGAGGGGGACAGAGACTGAAGAGAATGTCACCGAGGGGGACAGAGACTGAAGAGAATGTCACCGAGGGGAACAGAGACAGAGGAGAATGTCACCGAGGGGGACAGAGACTGAGGAGAATGTCACCGAGGGGGACAGAGACTGAAGAGAATGTCACCGAGGGGGACAGAGACTGAAGAGAATGTCACCGAGGGGGACAGAGACTGAAGAGAATGTCACCGAGGGGGACAGAGACTGAAGAGAATGTCACCGAGGGGGACAGAGACTGAAGAGAATGTCACCGAGGGGAACAGAGACAGAGGAGAATGTCACCGAGGGGGACAGAGACTGAGGAGAATGTCACCGAGTGGGACAGAGACTGAGGAGAATGTCACCGAGGGTTACAGAGACTGAGGAGAATGTCACCGAGGGGGACAGAGACTGAGGAGAATGTCACCGAGGGGGACAGAGACTGAGGAGAATGTCACCGAGGGGGACAGAGACTGAGGAGAATGTCACCGAGGGGGACAGAGACTGAGGAGAATGTCACCGAGGAACAGAGAGACTGAGGAGAATGTCACCGAGGAACAGAGAGACTGAGGAGAATGTCACCGAGGGGGACAGAGACTGAGGAGAATGTCACCGAGGGGGACAAAGACTGAGGAGAATGTCACCGAGGGGGACAGAGAGACTGAGGAGAATGTCACCGAGGGGGACAGAGACTGAGGAGAATGTCACCGCGGGGGACAGAGACTGAGGAGAATGTCACCGAGGGGGACAGAGACTGAGGAGAATGTCACCGAGGGGGACTGAGACTGAGGAGAATGTCACCGAGGGGGACAGAGACTGAGGAGAATGTCACCGAGGGGGACAGAGACTGAGGAGAATGTCACCGAGGGGGACAGAGACTGAGGAGAATGTCACCGAGGGGGACAGAGACTGAGGAGAATGTCACCGAGGGGGACAGAGACTGAGGAGAATGTCACCGAGGGGGACAGAGACTGAGGAGAATGTCACCGAGGGGGACAGAGACTGAGGAGAATGTCACCGAGGGGGACAGAGAGACTGAGGAGAATGTCACTGAGGGATAGAGAGACTGAGGAGAATGTCACAGAGGGGGACAGAGACTGAGGAGAATGTCACCGAGGGGGACAGAGACTGAGGAGAATGTCACCGAGGGATAGAGAGACTGAGGAGAATGTCACCGAGGGATAGAGAGACTGAGGAGAATGTCACCGAGGGGGACAGAGACTGAGGAGAATGTCACCGAGGGGGACAGAGACTGAGGAGAATGTCACCGAGGGGGACAGAGACTGAGGAGAATGTCACCGAGGGGGACAGAGACTGAGGAGAATGTCACCGAGGGGGACAGACACTGAGGAGAATGTCACCGAGGGGGACAGAGACTGAGGAGAATGTCACCGAGGGGGACAGAGACTGAGGAGAATGTCACAGAGGGGGACAGAGACTGAGGAGAATGTCACCGAGGGGGACAGAGACTGAGGAGAATGTCACCGAGGGGGACAGAGACTGAGGAGAATGTCACCGAGGGGGGACAGAGACTGAGGAGAATGTCACCGAGGGGGGACAGAGACTGAGGAGAATGACACCGAGGGGGGACAGAGACTGAGGAGAATGTCACCGAGGGGGACAGAGACTGAGGAGAATGTCACCGAGGGGGACAGAGACTGAGGAGAATGTCACCGAGGGGGAGAGAGACTGAGGAGAATGTCACCGAGGGGGACAGAGACTGAGGAGAATGTCACCGAGGGGGACAGAGACTGAGGAGAATGTCACCGAGGGGGACAGAGACTGAGGAGAATGTCACCGAGGGGGACAGAGACTGAGGAGAATGTCACCGAGGGGGACAGAGACTGAGGAGAATGTCACCGAGGGGGGACAGTGACTGAGGAGAATGTCACCGAGGGGGGACAGAGACGGAGGAGAATGTCACCGAGGGGGACAGAGACTGAGGAGAATGTCACCGAGGGGGGACAGAGACTGAGGAGAATGTCACCGAGGGGGGACAGAGACTGAGGAGAATGTCACCGAGGGGGGACAGAGACTGAGGAGAATGTCACCGAGGGGGGACAGAGACTGAGGAGAATGTCACCGAGGGGGACAGAGACTGAGGAGAATGTCACCGAGGGGGACAGAGACTGAGGAGAATGTCACCGAGGGGGACAGAGACTGAGGAGAATGTCACCGAGGGGAGAGAGACTGAGGAGAATGTCACCGAGGGGGACAGAGACTGAGGAGAATGTCACCGAGGGGGACAGAGACTGAGGAGAATGTCACCGAGGGGGACAGAGACTGAGGAGAATGTCACCGAGGGGGACAGAGACTGAAGAGAATGTCACCGAGGGGGACAGAGACTGAGGAGAATGTCACCGAGGGGGACAGAGACTGAGGAGAATGTCACCGAGGGGGACAGAGACTGAGGAGAATGTCACCGAGGAGGACAGAGAGACTGAGGAGAATGTCACAGAGGGGGACAGAGACTGAGGAGAATGTCACCGAGGGGGACAGAGACTGAGGAGAATGTCACTGAGGGGGACAGAGAGACTGAGGAGAATGTCACAGAGGGGGACAGAGACTGAGGAGAATGTCACAGAGGGGGACAGAGACTGAGGAGAATGTCACCGAGGGGGACAGAGACTGAGGAGAATGTCACCGAGGGGGACAGAGACTGAGGAGAATGTCACCGAGGGGGACAGAGACTGAGGAGAATGTCACCGAGGGGGACAGAGACTGAGGAGAATGTCACCGAGGGGGACAGAGAGACTGAGGAGAATGTCACAGAGGGGGACAGAGACTGAGGAGAATGTCACCGAGGGGGACAGAGAGACTGAGGAGAATGTCACCGAGGGGGACAGAGACTGAGGAGAATGTCACCGAGGGGGACAGAGACTGAGGAGAATGTCACAGAGGGGGACAGAGACACCGAGGGGGAGAGAGGGATGGAGAGACTCACTGTAGAGAGAAGGATGGAGAGACTGTCACTGTAGAAAGAAGGATGGAGAGACTGTCACAGAAGAGAGAGGGATGGAGAGACTGTCACTGTAGAGAGAATGATGGAGAGACTGTCACTGTAGAGAGAATGATGGAGAGACTGTCACAGTAGAGAGAAGGATGGAGAGACTGTCACTGTAGAGAGAAGGATGGAGAGACTGTCACTGTAGAGAGAAGGATGGAGAAACAGTCACTGTAGAGAGAGCCTGTCACTGATAGGAAAACTGCGGAGAAACCGTGACTGAGGCGAGACATGTAGAGACTCCCCCTGAGGGGAGAGCAGTAGAGACAGACAGTGTGAGAGTGCAGTTGTCCCTTTATGACAGTTCCCCTGGTACATTCGGCCTTTGGTAACAGGCGGTGCCGACCTGCGCTCCCCATCATGTCGGGGCTGATGTCTATGACCATAAATCTGAGCCGTCACATCTATGCCTCACAAGGTCCATGCTCCTGGCTCCCCCGTCCCATCCTCCGCGCTCCCGGCTCCCTCCCCCCCGTCCTCCGCGCTTCCGGCTCTTCTCCCACCCTCTGCGCTCACGGCTCCCCCCAGTCCTCCGCGCTCCCAACTCTTCCCCGTCCTCCGCGCTCGCGGCTCCCCCCAGTCCTCCGCGCTCACGGCTCCCCCCAGTCCTCCGCACTCCCAACTCTTCCCCGTCCTCCGCGCTCACGGCTCCCCCCAGTCCTCCGCGCTCCCAACTCTTCCCCGTCCTCCGCGCTCACGGCTCCCCCCAGTCCTCCGCGCTCCCAACTCTTCCCCGTCCTCCGCGCTCACGGCTCCCCCCAGTCCTCCGCACTCCCAACTCTTCCCCGTCCTCCGCGCTCACGGCTCCCCCCAGTCCTCCGCACTCCCAACTCTTCCCCGTCCTCCGCGCTCACGGCTCCCCCCAGTCCTCCGCGCTCCCAACTCTTCCCCGTCCTCCGCGCTCACGGCTCCCCCCAGTCCTCCGCGCTCCCAACTCTTCCCCGTCCTCCGCGCGCGTGGCTCCTCACCCCGTCCTCTGCGCGCGTAGCTCCCCACCCTGTCAGCCGCGCCTGGCTCCCCCCTTCCTTGGTGCTTTGGGTCCCACAGATAAAGTGACAGTTCTGCGACTTGTAATCCTGTGGGCAGCACGGTGGCGCAGTGGTTAGCACTACAGCCTTGCAGCGCTGGGGTCCTGGGTTCTAATCCCACCCAGGACACCATCTGCAAAGAGTTTGTATGTTCTCTCCGTGTTTGCGTGGGTTTCCTCCGGGCACTCCGGTTTCCTCCCACATTCCAAAGACATACTGATAGGAATTCTAGATTGTGAGCCCAATCGGGGACAGTGATGATAATGTGTGCAAAACTGTAAAGCGCTGCGGAATATGTTAGCGCTATATAAAAATAAAGATTATTATTATTATCCATGTGTGCAGTCATGTGACCTGAAAGCCACAAGTGTCACTGTTGCCTCAGCTCCCACAATGCTCTGCTCCCAGGTATCAGGAAGTCACACAACCTTGTATTTAATTTTAAGTGAAAGGGTCTGTTTCCACGTTCATCCACAGCATCCAACCCGCAGCGTCCAGATGTTATAATAAATAAATAATAATTTTATTTATATAGCGCCAACATATTTCGCAGCGCTACAGCATAGTGGATGAGATTTGAAGAAATCCCATCTGCACAATGCGCGCAGGGACGTCTCCGGCCTCCCTGCGGAGGCGGACATGCGGCGTGTCTTTCGAGACCGCAGCATGTCTCCGCAGCGCTTTTGACGGAGCAGACATGGTTTCTGCCCTTGGAAACATACCCTAAATGGTAAAAAAAAAAAAAGTGGGCAGTGTTTACTCTTCTTTTATTCCTTCTACTTCCATTTTTTTTTTTTTTTTTTAGAATCTGCCAAACAATTCAATACAATTTTTGTTTAAATCAATTTTCAGATTCAAACGATGTAAAAGTAATGACAGATGAAGAACTGACATCAGGTGTGTGTATTATTCTAATATTTTTTTTTGTGTTGGGTTGGGGCTGTAACACTAGAATATTGTTAGATGTGTTTATAAGTCATGGTTACTGATCGAATTTTCACAGTGAAGAATTGAATGACGGCTCTTTAATTATATACGACCTTCATAATGTTGTACAGTCCTGATAGATTTTTTTATTTCAATTCACACCTGTCTCTTAGCCATCCGCATTTGCCGCCGTCACCCCCTCCAAATTCTCTTCCTCCGGGTGACATCACTGCATATTTTCGGTTTCAATTATCACATGTCTGCTGATGTCAAGCAAATCCGCTCCTTAACCTCAGACCTCTGCTGCAGTTCAGCGTAACATAATATCCAACAGAGACTGTAGCGTTGGGGGCGACTCTGTAATGTGTCACTGACCGAAAACCTTCACTTTCAACTTGTCGCTGACTGACGAGAAAGAAGAAAAAAAACAAAAAAACTCCTTAATTTTGACCCTTTAAGTTGTAAAACCTGAGCTGGAACCCAAGACCTGAAGAGAATCGATGATGAAAGCGAGCCACCTAGATGGCTTGGCGTTCTCTAACTGCGACCTCTGATCGCGTTACCAATTTTACTATTACTAAATGGTTCCCATCTGTGTACGGAGGAGGAGGGATGTGAAGTAATCGGGGATGAATCAAGGTTACAAATGATCTGGTTTTCGTGTCTCTGTGCAGTAGCTTTTGTCACATCCTCAGGGTAAAAACCTGCATTTTATTATGTTTTATCGTCTACGACGGCTTCTCGCAATGTTCGAAGAGAACATGCAAACAAATCCATCCTAAAGAATGCCTGTTTTGTCACAACAGCCTCACCTTGACGACCGGCAATGTAAGATTGAGAAAGAGTCACGTCAAGACTATGATCGCACCTAGGATTGCTCCCTTCACAATAATCATGCAATGTAAACAGATCGTTCTGTGCTCATCAGAAGTGCGGGCGGTCTTTCCTAAAACATCAAGACCGCCGATCGACCGGTGGAAACCCAACGTTACTAAATTCAACGTTCCCCACCTTCTCGGGGAGTGTCCCTGAGATGAGAAGAAGCCATCGTCTTTATTGCACCCTTCCCAATAATCATGCAATGTAAACAGATCGTTCTGTGCTCATCAGAAGTGCGGGCGGTCTTTCCTAAAACATCAAGACCGCCGATCGACCGGTGGAAACCCAACGTTACTAAATTCAACGTTCCCCACCTTCTCGGGGAGTGTCCCTGAGATGAGAAGAAGCCATCGTCTTTATTGCACCCTTCCCAATAATCATGCAATGTAAACAGATCGTTCTGTGCTCATCAGAAGTGCGGGCGGTCTTTCCAAAACATCAAGACCGCCGATCGACCGGTGGAAACCCAACGTTACTAAATTTAATGTTCCCCACCTTGTCGGGGAGTGTCCCTGAGATGAGAAGAAGCCATCGTCTTTAACTCTGCTCCTCCTTGCATCGCTGAAACGCTTATTTAGTCGACAGCTATCTCAATCTTGATGGACACGCTATATGATTCCCCACCTGTTCTGCTCGTAAACGCCTAAGGGCACTTTTACACTTGACGATAAACTAGTAACTACAAGCGCTTATAGCAACTTAGAGACTTTCATATGCAGAATTAGTTCACGTTTTTTCGTAGTATCTATCACTTTCGAGGTGTTTCCACCTTTCTCGTCCCACAGCCATTAGTAGATTCACTTTTACCTTTGGAATAAAACGGTTGACCGATGATTATTTTTCGGCTCTCAGATTTAACACGCAGATTCTCATTGATGGTGCAACTGCTGTAGGCTTACACAAGGCTGCGATTGCAAAAGAAAATAGATCCGCCGGGTACATTTTTACAATGCTGATTCAGCCATTGGGTATGAATAAAGAATTGAGTGGTTGTGGTACGTAGTGACTTGTAACTAGTATATCTTTAAGATGTTGTTGTCATCAATGGAACACTTGATGGATACGCCGCTAGGGAGGGTTCTGTTTGTATTATAGACCAGTGTTTTGTCACACTAGACCTCATAGTTTGCCATTCACCACGACCACTCAATCCTTTTGGATCCAGAGGTCCTACTCATGGATGTTCCCCTCGTGGCCAATGTCTTGCCTTCACCAATGTCTCCGGCTGTGCTACTTTTGAATCTAACGCTAATACGGTCATGGCCGAAAGTGTTGGCACCCTTGAAATTGTTTCAGAAAATGAAGTATTTCTCCCAGAAAATTATTGCCATTACATAAGTTTTGTTAGGCACGGGTTTATTTCTTTGGTGTGTATTGTAACAATACAAAAGTACAGATAATAAAAGGCAGATTGTACATAATTTCACATAAAACACCAAAAATGAGCCGGACAAAATGGTTAATATTTTGGTTGCACCCTGTGGAATAAATAACTGCAGTCAATCGCTTTCTCTAAGCTTCTTACACATCTTCTCTGGAATTTTGGACCGCTCTTGTTTTGCAAATTGCTCCCGGTCTCTCATATGGGAGAGACCGGGAGCACCTGCCTTCTCCCAACAGCAACTAAGATCTTTCCACAGGTGATCAATGAGATTTGTCCGTGAAAAAAAAAAAAACTGACCTCACTTGCAGGGATTTCCTGTTTGTTAGGCAATCCATGCATGTGTTGTGGCTGTCGAACCGCCACGTGACATTGCGGACGCATGGACTCAAAGTCACTCGGTTAGCACCCAAGCATGCTCAGATAACACCTTTTCCGAGCACGATCGCTCATCACTGCTGCTGATATATAAACACAGAAGCCATAGGATAACAATTGAGATGAAAATTGCTTTTTCAGACTTTTTCCTACGCCAGTGTAAACAGCTTCACAGATACACCATAGTCTTTTTCCTCTTCTAAGTCAGAAAGTCCATGAATACAGAATCTAATCCACGTTTCCACTGACTCTCAGCAGAGTCTTAATTACATGTAGTTATAGTGTAACTGGGTTTTGCAAAAGGGAAAACTGTACCTCACCGCCGCCTGTGGTGCTGTAACAAAACCTAAGGAGGAATACTATCCTGAGTATATTTATATTGGCGGAGCAGATGAGCTAATTATGCGCTGTCAGATTATGTCACGTCGTCAGTTTTTCTGTCTTGGCTTTTCTGTGAACGAGAACGTCTAAGAACTGAAGCACAAAAACGTATAAAGATCTTCAGAATTATATTATTTTGTTTACATCCAAATCAATATATACATACTCCCTTGAATATTAAGTTATAAGTACAGTATATGGATGTGAACATTGATGTAGACCAGGGATGTCACATTCAAATACACAAAGGACCAAAATCATAAGCTTGGACAAAGTTACTGGCCAACATTCATATTTATTGGAAAAAAAAATGTCTACAATTGAGGAAGTTTTTCCTTATCATCAAATATAACGATTAACTTTTTCATAAGGAAAAAGTTTAATTAATAGGTGTTAGAATAAAATATTGGAGTAACATAATGTGTTATGTAAGAGCAGTAAAAGCCTATGGCCTAATATGAATATGATGCAAACGAAAGTGCCCCCAAACACCGTAAGATAGGCCCACCCCTCTCTCCATCCCCCTGACAAAGAATGGTGACCCCCATCAAAGTATGATTCCCACACTATAATCCCCGCAAAGCCCTCCATACGGTATAATGGCCACAAAAATTGCTCCATAGAGTAGAATGAGCCCCACATAGTCATTCATACAGTATAACTTGGCACTGCATTGCCTTCCATACTGTATAATGGTTACATAGTGCTCCATACAGTATAATGGTCCCACATTGTGCTGCATACAGTATAATGGGCCCACATAGTGCTCCATGCAGTATAATTGTTCTACATAGTGCTCCATACAGTTTAATGGGCCCCAAATAGTCGTCCATACAGTATAATGGGTTCCATATAGTGCTCCATACAGTATAATGGGCCCCACATAGTCCTCCATACAGTATAACCAGGCCTGCCTTGCCTTCAATACAGTATAATGGGCCCAAATAGTGCTCCATACAGTATATCGGCGCCCTACATTGCCTTCCATACAGTATAATCGGCTCACATAGTACTCTATACAGTATAATGGCTCCATATAGTGCTCGATACAGTATAATGGGCCCACATAGTGCTCCATGCACTATAATGGGCTTCACGTAGTGCTCCATAAAATATAATAGGCCATACTTAGTGCTCTATACAGCACAATATACCCCACATAGTGCTTCATGCAGTATAATGGGACCCACAAGCGCATCATATAGTATAATGGACCCCACATAGTGCTCCATACAGTATAATGGCCCCCACATAGTGCTCCATACAGAATAATGGGCTCCACATAGTCCTTCATGCAGTGGAGGCCTCACAAGTGCACCATACAGTTTAATGGAACCCACATAGTCCTCAATACGGTATAATGGGCTCCACAAAGTGCTCCATACAGTATAATGGCTTCACATAGTCCTCTATACAGTATAATGGCCCTACATAGTGCCCCATACAGTATAATTGCCCCACATAGTCCTCCGTACAGTATAATGGGCACCACATAGTCTTCCTTACAGTAGAATGGACACCACATAGTCATCCACACAGTATAATGAGCACCACATAGTCCTCCATACAGTACAATGGGAACCCCATAGTCCTCCATACAGTATAATGGGCATCACATAGTCCTCCATACAGTATAATGAGCACCACTTAGTCCTCCATACGGTATAATGGGCACCACTTAGTCCTCCATACAGTATAATGTGTACCACATAGTCCTCCATACAGTACAATGGGAACCCCATAGTCCTCCATACAGTATAATGGGCACCACATAGTCCTCCATACAGTATAATGGGCATAACATAGTCCTCCATACAGTATAATGGGCAGCACATAGTCGTCCATACAGTACAATGGGAACACCATAGTCCTCCATACAGTATAATGGGCACCACATAGTCTTCCATACAGTACAATGGGAACCCCATAGTCCTCCACACAGTATAATAGGCACCACATAGTCCTCCATACAGTATAATGGGCATCACATAATCCTCCATACAGTATAATGGGCACCACATAGTCCTCCATACAGTATAATGGGCACCACATAGTCCTCCATACATTATAATGGGCACCACATAGTCCTCCATACAGTATAATTGGCACCACATAGTCCTCCATACAGTACAATGGGAACCCCATAGTCCTCCATACAGTATAAAGGGCACCATGTAGTCCTCCATACAGTATAATGGGCACCACATAGTCCTCCATACAGTACAATGGGAACCCCATAGTCCTCCATACAGTATAATTACCACAAGAAGTGCTCCATACAATATAATGGGAACCTACCTTAAAAAATATATATACTCACCTCTGCCCGTTTCCCCACTGTTTCGGTCTCTTCATGGTGTCTTCAGGTTCTCTGCACATCTCGGTACAGCGGGTGCATCCTAATGACGTAATCGCGCCTGCTGCGAGTGTGGGAATGATGGGAGAGGGATTGTCAGCTGACGCTCCCTCCTCCATCATTGCTCTTTACTATATCGGCATCAACTATGCCAATATAGTTGGAAATGTGATGCCGGGTGAAAGGTCAGTGCCAGGCGGGGGACTCGCCCTGTGTCGTTGGCCAAGTACACTTGGGGAACTTGCCCGGTGTTGCGGGCCAAATATACTCACCCTGCGGGCCAGAATTTGACGTATGTGTGATGCTGATTTGGATCAACACAAAGTTTTCTTGACACTGGACCTGATCGAAAATTGGAGGGGACATGTCATCAGATTCTTGTAGTAGAACAGCTCTTGGCTTTGGGGTTGTTCTTTTTTTTATCAGATGTTTGCATAGATGTTGTCTATACATTGGCCTTTTTCAGAGGAACACTCTGTTTCTGACGTGAATAGGGCAATAAATTGGCCTAACATTTGGGATTTTTTACAGAAACTTGTCACTTGGCCGGTTTGTGAAGGTCGATGCTTAAAACGTTGCCGACAGTTGGCAAAAAAGGGTCCAAATCTACCTTTTTAGAATTCTAAAATGTCTAGTGTATGGACCACTTTACTTGTTCTTCTCCATTGCTGAGAAATATAATCCCGGCATACAGATAAGATCAGCTGCTGCCCGAGGCGTGACGTCCTCACAATCCTTGTAGATTGTCTCACAATAGGAGAGTAACTGTTGTCAACACTGAATAGGAAGCTGGAAGATGAAAGCTCCTAATTGTCTTGTCAGCTTCCAATGATACATGTCAGCTACTTTCCAGGTACAAGCACAATAATGGAAAAAAGGGAAGCGTGCAGCTAACATTGAAATGTAAAATACACCGACCCTGGGGGAGAAAGGTAAAGGGACAATTATGGTTCCTCCTCCATTGTTTGCTAATGTTGAGGATAATATGGAGTGGAAGGAAAAGTGTGCACTGTGTACACAAAGTGTACATTGTCAACTGAATCCACCAAGCAATATTGAAAATGTTGGTGGAGATAAGGATCAGGAAATTTGGTTTCAACTTGCACAATCCTTGGAGATAACCTGTTGTCAGAGGCGTCTGGGAGCTGCTTCTTTCCTTTTCATGATAATAACACAAGCAAAATTAATTGAGCTCCAAGTGTAAATGCCCAGTGAGGTTGGAAAAGGACATCATGGTCGGAAGAATAGAAGGAACAGCAACCTGATGGCTTGATACTATCAAGATAATGTCGGGTGAAGACCCTGGTGGACCTATCTAGACCTGTACAAGATTGATCTTCCTACAGAGCGTTCATCCAAGAAGTGACCACGGCTCGACTGAAGGCTGTTAAAAAAAAAAAAAAGGTTGGAAGGGCAGCAGTCAGAACGAACCCTTGGCCGACATATCTAAGGTGTATGACCAACTTTAGTGATGGACATTGGCCTACCAGATGTGGCGTTTCCTCTTTCGTGGTCAGGTGCATTGCAGATAAATGCAAAATAGTGAATAGCAACCTTATTGGCGAGGTGAAAGCAGAGCCTACCGCAGACAAGTTATAACTTGTTATCATCCATATCTGATAAGAGGAATCATTTCTATTGATTAATCAGATAGCATTGTGTTTGCTGGGGAGCTGGTGCTATGATGGGACGCAACTGAGTCCTCTGCGTGTGGTCAACAGGGCTGAGCTCTAGTTAGCCACGATCCATAATGTACCTGAACTGATGGATGTAGTCCATAAATGTCACATTTTCATCCTGACAGAGTAGTATAAGGCCGGGTTCAGACTACTGCATTGGAAAATTGGCCAGTTTCATCTGCAAGTTTGCAGAAACTTTCCCTGTCTGTAAAATAGACCAGAAAGGTGAATCTTTTTTTTTTTTAACATGCAAACCCATCTGTCTTCGTGGAAAATCGGCCATGTGCACTGGCTAAAATAGTTCCATGGGGCACACGGACCGATTATACGCACCCTAGGGGAATGCTTAGGTTGGAGAAGTCAAATTTATAGGAAAACTACATCTGATAATAGTCAGTAAAGGAAAGGCTGCGAGTCTCTACAAATGTCCATAGGATACAATAAGAATTTCTCACAATCTGCAGACACATTTGACAGATACCTGGTAACTTGGGTTTGTGACGTTCTTGAGATTCCGCCTGTATTTTACGTGTCCGGGTGAATGATTTGTAAAAGATCCCATCTGGTAAGTCATCCACTTTTGGGTGGGTCATCTGCCCACAGCGTCCATCGATCCTGGTCTTTTCGATATTAAAGGGCAACCATTCATGTGATAGGTTCACCACCCCTATCCGCCACAGCGTTATGGCAAAAGATTGTGGAAAAGAAAAACAGTGGAGAAGATACATTATTTTTGTAAAATTTTAGGCCCCTGTAAACATGAGATTAAAGTTGATGCAGCCTGCATATATTGGTGGGACTGACCAACCATCTAATTGGTTTAGTCTTCTCCCTAGTATCCCCCAACTAATAATACCGATTTTCAGCAAGCCCTGGTTCTGGCAGATTCCCCCCTCAGTGATCTCACCTTCTTTCTCCACCTGATAGCATTGCACATCTGCTTTACTCCTTAATGCTGCCAGCGATCTCAGATTTATCGGCATCTCACCAAACACGGCTTCAGTAGTAAATACTTCCACATAATTAGACAAGAGACTTCGAAGAAAAATTTCCACTGCTTCCACAATATTCAGAGCAAAAAATCTTTTACATTTCAGGCTTTCAGCTCTTAAGGGAATTGTTAAGATAAATTTTGGTCTGGTGGAGGTCCAACCACTGAACACCCTCTCATGCTGGTTTTCCAGCTTTTTTTGTAATTACCAAGTGTTGGAATACGACCAAATTCAGAAGTCCATGAAACCCGGGGACCAGTCATGGGTCTACTGACCGGATCTTTACAACTTCATAGGCATATACAGTCATGGCTGAAATTGTTCCAGAAATTGAAGTATGTTTGCAAGAAAATTATTGCAATTGCATGTTTTGTTATATACATGTTTATGTCCTTTGTGTGTATTGGAACAACACAAAAAAAAACAGAGAAAAAAAAGGGCAAATTGGACATAATTTCACACAAAATCCCCAAAATGTGCAGGACAAAAATTGTTGGCACCTTTTCAAAATTGTGTGTAAACTACTTTGTTTCAAGCATGTGATGCTCATTCAAACTCACCCGTGGCAAGTAACAGATGTGGGTCATATGGAAATCACACCTGAAACCAGATAAAAAGGGGGAAGAGTTGAGTCAACCTTTGCATTGTGTGCCACAATAAGCATGGAGAACAGATAAAGGTGAAGAGAACTGTCTGAGGACTTGAGAACCAAAATTCTTAAAAAAATATCAGCAATCTCAAAGTTACAAGTCCATCTCCAGAGATCTTGATGTTTCTTTGCCCACGGTGTGCAATATAAGCAAGAAGAGAGGGCAGAGAAAAATTGATGAAAGATTGCAACGCAGGATAGTCCGGATGGTGGATAAGGAGCCCTAGTCAAGCTCTAAAGAAATTAAAGTTGTCCTGCAAGCTCAGGGTGTACCAGTGTCAGCAGCAGCTATCCGACCACATCTGAATGAAATGAAACGCTATGTCAGGAGACCCCAGAGGACCCCAATGTTGACATAGACATAAAAAACTAGACTGCAGTTTGACAAAATGTATGTGAGATAGCCAAAATCCTTCCGGGAAAGCAGCTTGTGGATAGATGAGACCAAGATAGAGCTTTTCAGTAAAGCACATCATTATACTGTTTACCGAAAATGGAATGAGGTCTACAAAGAAAAGAAAACAGTACCTACAGTCAAATATGGTGGAGGTTCAAAGATGTTTTGAGGTTGTTTTTGCTGTTTGACCGGCACAGTTTGTAAAAAAAGAAAGAATGCTACAACATTCCAACTGAGAGGTGTAAGAAGCTTGTAGATGGTTATGGGAAGCGATTGCAGTGCTTTATTCCAAAGGATGTGCAACCAAATATTAAGTTGAGAGTGCCAACAATTTTGTCGGGGCCATGTTTGGGGTTTTGTGTGAAATTATGTCCAATTTGCCTTTTTTTCTCTGTTTTTTTTTTTGTCTTCTCCCAATACACACAAAGGAAATAAACACGTGTATAAAAAAAAACAAACAATTTCAATGGTGCCAATACTTTGGGCCATGACTGTATAAGGCTGTTGAGTTTGGTTCGAGAGGCTCGTAGCCGATTGGCACATTGTGTTTTTTTTTTTACACTTGTGGTTTTTTTTTTACACAAACTATCTGATTTCTGCCTATAGGTGAAATAAAGGCCTAAAGCTGCACCTGGTGAAAAATTCTATAAAAGTATCCTAGAAAGTTGCAAAAATGTGTATTTACGCAAGAACCGTTGTTCACCATTGTAAAATGAAAAGTTCTGCAACTTGATGGTTTAGTTTGAGCCTCAATTAGGTAATAGAAACGATCTGCTGCCAATAATGATGATTTTTATGCCAGATCTGATTGCCTGACGGGCAAGTGTTTACATGGGCCGATAATTCTTACAGATGCTTCTTCTCGAATTGTCGTCTCCTCTCCACATTACACAGCTATCTCTCCCGACCCCCTTGTTCTGAAAGCGACAAGGGAAGTGAGCGACTGCCAGACCTACCTGCAACAGCAGCTCATCTCCTTCAGGAAGAAAAGGATTGGGCATGTTGATATCGAACTGCCCGATCCTTCTCTTCCCAACAGAGAGTCATGTACATTAGATGGTCGTCCTAGTTTGCCAGCTTTAGTTTTATTGGAATGTTGTAGGTTTTTCGTTTCATTCATGAACCAGGAGGCGCAGGATTCACAGCGATATAAGGACGAGCATTATACGGAGTATGCCGAGCGCTTTTCTTGCTACATCTTTGAAGCCTCCTAATAAAATGCCCTTTGGACCGCTCCCGACATGTAAGATGCATAGGGTTAATGATCTCTTATGTGCGCTCATTCCATCCCTGACCCCGTTTCCCGTCAAGATGATAAACAAAGGAAGGAACAGCTGAAAAGATACTTTAGTTTGTGAGGATAAAGCCAAGGGCATTCTGCAGAGTGATAATTAACAGGAAATGTTTTCCCCAGCTTTGTGCCCGTGAGGGAGAGAGACGTCGGGAAGTTATAATTAAGTTCTACGTGTCTCGATATGAACAGCGGACGGCAGTCGTATAACTTGAAGCTCG
Organism: Ranitomeya imitator; assembly: GCF_032444005.1. Lineage (NCBI taxonomy): Eukaryota > Metazoa > Chordata > Amphibia > Anura > Dendrobatidae > Ranitomeya > Ranitomeya imitator. The sequence continues at coordinate 146,973,073 of NC_091290.1, read as the reverse complement.
TGGTCTCCAATGCAAAAAGCTCCAGCGGACCCCCCACAATTATTGCATTAGTCTATTCATTCTAAAAAGACATACTGATAGGGAATTTAGATTGTGAGCCCCATCGGGGGCAGCGGTGATAATGTGTGCAAAACTGTAAAGCGCTGCGGAATATGTTAGCGCTATATAAAAAATAAAGAAGATGACAGAAGAGCAGCTCTCCACCCTCCTGTCAAGATCACACCTCACCACCTGCACGCTTGACCCGCTCCCATCCCACCTCATCCCTAACCTTTCCACGGTCTTCATCCCAACCCTAACGCACCTCTTCAACCTCTCACTCACAACAGGTGTCTTCCCCTCATCCTTCAAGCATGCCAAGATCACACCCATCCTCAAAAAGCCCTCCCTCGACCCATCCTCTGTGTCTAGCTATCGCCCGATATCTCTTCTCCCTTATGCCTCCAAATTGCTGGAGCAACACGTCCATCTTGAACTGTCCTCCCACTTCTCCTCCTGCTCCCTCTTTGATCGGTTACAATCTGGCTTCCGTTCCCATCACTCAACTGAAACTGCCCTAACTAAAGTCACCAATGACCTACTAACTGCCAGGAGCAAGCGACACTACTCTGTCCTCCTTCTCCTGGACCTGTCTTCTGCCTTTGACACTGTGGACCACTCCCTTTTGCTACAAATCCTCTCATCCCTTGGCATCACAGACTTGGCCCTTTCCTGGATCTCGTCATATCTAACAGACCGAACATTCAGTGTCTCCCTCCCCCACACCACCTCCTCACCTCGCCCCTTGTCAGTCGGTGTTCCTCAAGGCTCTGTTCTAGGACCCCTACTCTTCTCCATCTACACTTTCGGCCTGGGACAGCTCATAGAATCCCACGGTATGCAGTACCATCTCTACGCTGACGACACGCAGATCTACCTCTCCGGACCTGACCTCTCCTCCTTGCTTACCAAAATCCCGCACTGTCTGTCTGCCATTTCAGCCTTCTTTTCTGCTCACTTTCTACAACTGAACATGGACAAAACAGAATTCATCATCTTTCCCCCATCTTACTCTACCCCTCCACCAGACCTATCCATCAATGTCAATGGCTGCTCACTATCCCCAGTCCCACACGCCCGGTGCCTCGGGGTGATCCTCGACTCTGCCCTCTCTTTCAAGCCACATATCCAAGCCCTTGCCTCCTCCTGTCGTCTCAAACTCAAAAATATTTCCCGGATCCGTGCTTTCCTTGACCGCAACACTGCAAAAACGCTAGTGCATGCCCTTATCATCTCCCGCCTCGACTACTGCAACCTCCTACTCTCCGGACTCCCCTCTAGCACTCTGGCACCACTCCAATCCATCCTACACTCTGCTGCCCGACTAATCCACCTGTCCCCCCGCTATTCCCCAGCTTCTCCCCTGTGTCAAGCCCTTCACTGGCTTCCTATCGCCCAGAGACTCCAGTTCAAAACCCTCACACTGACATACAAAGCCATCCACAACCTGTCTCCTCCATACATCTGTGACATGGTCTCCCGGTACCTACCTACACGCGACCTCCGATCCTCCCAAGACCTCCTTCTCTACTCCCCCCTTATCTCCTCTTCCCATAACCGCATCCAAGACTTCTCCCGTGCTTCCCCCACACTCTGGAACTCTCTACCCCAACACATCAGACTTGCGCCTACCATAGAAACCTTCAAAAAGAACCTGAAGACTCATCTCTTCCGACAAGCCTACAGCCTGCAGTGATCCTCAACCTACTGAACAGCCGCACAGCCAGCTCTTCCCTCTCCTAGTGTATCCTCACCCACCCCCTGCAGACTGTGAGCCCTCGCGGGCAGGGTCCTCCCTCCTTATGTACCTGTGTGCCTTGTTATCTGCTCATGTTTAATGTATTTGTCTATATTTGCCCCGTATTCACATGTAAAGCGCCATGGAATAAATGGCGCTATAAAAATGTATAATAATAATAATAATAAAAAAGATTATTATTATTCATTATTATTCATGTAGGCCAAAAAGACCTTTGGGGCCACCTAGTCTTCAGGGCCCGGGTGCGATTGCAACCCCTGCACCTATTGAAGGGACGGCCATAGATATGAGACTTCAGAGAGATCAGGAGACATATTAATCGGATTGTCCCATCATAGATGTCCCCTATGGGAAGGCCTCCCCGAATCCTCCACATCCTACATCTACCATCCCCGGCTAAATCAGCTGCTGAGTTTATATCCTGAGAGCCGCGGCCTTTCTGGACATCACATCTATCCTCGGCCTATCTGGTTTCACTAAAAATAGAGAAAAAGAAATATCTAAATATCTACCCAGAGTGCAAAATGCTAAACTTTGCTGTTTTTTTTCTTAGTGCAGGGAGCCAGGGTGTACTGTGAATATTAAAGCCAGTAGCGCCACCTACAGAGAGGTAGAAGCTACTACTATGATACCTAGCTAAGGCCTCAGTCACATTTAGGGGAAGAGTTGCAGTTTTCCAAGTAGGAAATCACATGCAGTTTTCTTGTAAAAAGAAAAAAAAAAACCTGTGGGGATGCTGTCATATATTTGGTTCTTAGTGCTTAAAGTTGATTTGTTGGAAACAGGAAAAATTGGCAAATGTGAGGATCTGCGTGACTGACGAGAAACAATAGGTTATGTCTGGAAGACTGGGTCAGAGCATCTCAAAAACTGTGAATCTTGTGGGAGGGTCCCAGTATATGGCAGATGTTGTCGGTTTTTCAGGGTATACGGCGGGTCCTGTGGGGTGTTCCCGGTATACGGAGGGTCTTGTGAGGTGTTCCCAGTATACTGTGGGTCTTGTGAGGTGTTCCCTGTATACGGAGAGTCTTGTGAGGTGTTCCCAGTATACTGTGGGTCTTGTGAGGTGTTCCCTGTATACGGAGGGTCTTGTAGGGTGTTCCCGGTATACGGAGGGTCTTGTGAGGTGTTCCCTGTATACGGAGGGTCTTGTAGGGTGTTCCCGGTATACGGAGGGTCTTGTGAGGTGTTCCCTGTATACGGAGGGTCTTGTGGGGTGTTCCCAGTATACTGTGGGTCTTGTGAGGTGTTCCCTGTATACGGAGGGTCTTGTAGGGTGTTCCCGGTATACGGAGGGTCTTGTGAGGTGTTCCCAGTATACGGAGGGTCTTGTGAGGTGTTCCCAGTATACGGAGGGTCTTGTGAGGTGTTCCCTGTATACGGAGGGTCTTGTAGGGTGTTCCCGGTATACAGCAGGTCATGTGAGGTGTTCCCAGTATACGGTGGGTCTTGTGAGGTGTTCCCAGTATACGGAGGGTCTTGTGAGGTGTTCCCAGTATACGGTGGGTCTTGTGGGGTGTTCCCGGTATACGGCGGGTGTTGAGAGGTTTTCCTATTCCTCTGTCTGCTGGATTGTTGGACTTTTATCCTGTTACTGAACTGCATTCGTGTTCTGGAATATTTTATCCTTTGTGTGGTGGATCGTATATGGACCTTTCGTAACAAACGCATCCAGCCAGAGTGTGGTACCTCCATCACAGCACACTGCTGCTCAAAGTCCTTGAAGAACCCCTCCACATCTCCGGAAGCCTCATCAAATGGCTTAAACTCTGTCCGGGTGATCTGTTATACGGCGGGTCTTGTGGGGTGTTCCCGGAATACGGAGGGTCTTGTGGGGTGTTCCCGGTATACTTGGGTCTTGTGGGGTGTTCCCAGTATACGGCGGGTCTTGTGGGGTGTTCCCGGTATACGGAGGGTCTTGTGGGGTGTTCCCTGTATACGGAGGGTCTTGTGGGGTGTTCCCGGTGTACGTGGGTCATGTGGGGTGTTCCCAGTATACGGAGGGTCTTGTGGGGTGTTCCTGGTATACGGAGGGTCTTGTGGGATGTTCCCGGTATACGGTGGGTCTTGTGGGGTGTTCCCAGTATACGGAGGGTCTTGTGGGGTGTTCCCGGTATACAGAGGGTCTTGTCGGATGTTCCCAGTATACGGAGGGTCTTGTGGGGTGTTCCCAGTATACGGAGGGTCTTGTGGGGTGTTCCCGGTATACAAAGGGTCTTGTGGGGTGTTCCCGGTATACGGAGGGTCTTGTGGGGTGTTCCGGGTATACGGAGGGTCTTGTGGGGTGTTTCCGGTACACGGAGGGTCTTGTGGGGTGTTCCCGGTACACGGAGGGTCTTGTGGGGTGTTCCCGGTATACAGAGGGTCTTGTGGGGTGTTCCCGGTACACGGAGGGTCTTGTGGGGTGTTCCCTGTATACGGTGGGTCTTGTGAGGTGTTCCCGGTATACGTGGGTCTTGTGGGGTGTTCCCGGTACACGGAGGGTCTTGTGGGGTGTTCCCGGTATACGGAGGGTCTTGTGGGGTGTTCCCGGTACACGGAGGGTCTTGTGGGGTGTTTCCGGTACACGTAGGGTCTTGTGGGGTGTTCCCGGTACACGGAGGGTCTTGTGGGGTGTTTCCGGTACACGGAGGGTCTTGTGAGGTGTTCCCGGTATACGGAGGGTCTTGTGGGGTGTTCCCTGTATACGGAGGGTCTTGTGAGGTGTTCCCAGTATACGGAGGGTCTTGTGAGGTGTTCCCTGTATACGGAGGGTCTTGTGAGGTGTTCCCAGTATACGGAGGGTCTTGTGGGGTGTTCCCTGTATACGGAGGGTCTTGTGGGGTGTTCCCTGTATACAGAGGGTCTTGTGGGGTGTTCCCGGTACACGGAGGGTCTTGTGGGGTGTTTCCGGTACACGGAGGGTCTTGTGGGGTGTTTCCGGTACACGTAGGGTCTTGTGGGGTGTTCCCGGTACACGGAGGGTCTTGTGGGGTGTTTCCGGTACACGGAGGGTCTTGTGAGGTGTTCCCGGTATACGGAGGGTCTTGTGGGGTGTTCCCTGTATACGGAGGGTCTTGTGAGGTGTTCCCAGTATACGGAGGGTCTTGTGAGGTGTTCCCTGTATACGGAGGGTCTTGTGGGGTGTTCCCGGTATACGGAGGGTCTTGTGGGGTGTTCCCGCTATACGGAGGGTCTTGTGGGGTGTTCCCTGTATACAGAGGGTCTTGTGGGGTGTACCCTGTATGCGGTGGGTCTTGTGTGGAGTTTCCCTGTATAATGCGGGTCTTGTATGGTGTTCCCAGTATGTAGCAGATCTTCAGGGGGGTTGAAAGAATTGACCCAGCTTCTAGGAACTTTGAAAGAATGTATTGGAGCGTGTATAAACATTCTACGTACCGGGACTGCAGAGCAGCAACCCGTTTCAAGCGCACATGACGTCGTTCTTTGTCAGAGCCGCAACTCAAATGAAAGCTCGGCATTTAAATGACCCCTCACCAATGAAAAGACTTACAACACATCACATGATCAACATTAAAATCAATGCAACCATTCAGTACCGATTTAAAATACAGAAGAAAAATCATGTAGAAACCATAAAATGAATGGAATGATAATGCTTAAAACATGCGAAATACAAAAATGCAAAGATACAGTACCACATTATGACTGCTGCAATAGATGTATTGTCTGATAACATGACTGTTCAAAAACTGTTTAGTGACAGTAACATATTGACACATTCTGCAGCGATTCAACCCACAGTTATAAAAGCCCTTGCAATTAAGCATGGTGTGGTGTTGGTTAATGGGCTTGCTTTTTTGGCTACCACTGCACAACCCGAATCCAGGATTTCTGACAATACAGCATCTTCCTTCAGTGAAGGAGGATATTTTAGTACGTTTTTAATTTCATTGAATTGAGAACTGTAACCAAAGAGAGAGAACCGTTTTGGAACTAACTGACATAATTTCCGGCTTACCTAAAAAGAAAAAAATCCGAGCTATGTTGGGTTTAAGGCTATTACTGTTCAGTATCTATAGTAAAATAAATAGCCTACATCATTTTATACAGCAGTAACCTGTAATGAATGCTACTAATAGTAATACTACCAGCTACCACTAGTGGGCAGTCATATCCCGCCATATCATGGGTTCTCCATTCTGTGAATTATCACCGAGCAAAACTTTCCAGAGGGGTTATGTCGGGACCACTCGCGCCTCTTATGGAAAAACACTGTATTCCTATTAGATTACTTCAGCTGTGTTATGTAATCGTGGCAATTCACGCAGTCAAATGTTCCAATCCATTTCAGAGGGACCACCCAGGTGACATAGGGTATGAGCTGACCTTGCTGGGCTGTCACCCAGAGTCTACTAACTTCATTGTCACCCAGAGTCTCCTAACATCATGGTCACCCAGAGTCTACTAACTTCATTGTCACCCAGAGTCTCCTAACTTCATTGTCACCCAGAGTCTCCTAACATCATTGTCACCCAGAGTCTCCTAACATCATTGTCACCCAGAGTCTCCTAACTTCATTGTCACCCAGAGTCTCCTAACTTCATTGTCACCCAGAGTCTCCTAACATCATTGTCACCCAGAGTCTCCTTATGTCATTGTCGCCCAGAGTCTCCTAACTTCATTGTCACTCAGTTACCTACAGTAACATCACTGTCACCCAAAGTCTCCTAACTTCATTGTCACTCAGTCACCTAACATCATTGTCACCCAGAGTCTCCTAACTTCATTGTCACCCAGTCTCCTAACATCATTGTCACCTAGAGTCTCCTAACTTCATTGTCACTCAGTCACCTAACATCATTGTCACCCAGAGTCTCCTAACTTCATTGTCACCCAGTCTCCTAACATCATTGTCACCCAGAGTCTCCTAACTTCATTGTCACCCAGAGTCTCCTAACTTCATTGTCACTCAGTCTCCTAACATCATTGTCACCCAGAGTCTCCTAACTTCATTGTCACCCAGTCTCCTAACATCATTGTCACCCAGAGTCTCCTAACTTAATTGTCACTCAGTCACCTAACATCATTGTCACCCAGAGTCTCCTAACTTCATTGTCACCCAGTCTCCTAACATCATTGTCACCCAGAGTCTCCTAACATCATTGTCACCCAGAGTCTCCTAACTTCATTGTCACCCAGAGTCTCCTAACTTCATTGTCACTCACTCTCCTAACATCATTGTCACCCAGAGTCTCCTAACATCATTGTCACCCAGTCTCCTAACATCATTGTCACACAGAGTCTCCTACTTCATTGTCACCCAGAGTCTCCTAACTTCATTGTCACTCACTCTCCTAACATCATTGTCACCCAGAGTCTCCTAACATCATCGTCACCCAGAGTCTCCTAACATCATCGTCACCCAGATTCTCCTAACATCATCGTCACCCAGAGTCTCCTAACATCATCGTCACCCAGAGTCTCCTAACATCATCGTCACCCAGAGTCTCCTAACATCATCGTCACCCAGAGTCTCCTAGCTTCATTGTCACTCAGTCTCCTAACATCATCGTCAACCAGAGTCTCCTAACATCATCGTCACCCAGAGTCTCCTAGCTTCATTGTCACTCAGTCTCCTAACATCATTGTCACCCAGAGTCTCCTAACATCATTGTCACTCAGAGTCTCCTAACTTCATTGTCACCCAGACTCTCCTAACATCATTGTCACTCAGTCTCCTAACATCATCGTCACCCAGAGTCTCCTAACATCATTGTCATCCAGAGTCTCATAACATCATTGTCACTCAGAGTCTCCTAACATCAACAGTAGAAAGGATGGACCCCATTGTTTTAGGGCCCGCTCACACAGGACTGATTTGATCCAGATTTTTTTTTGCCGCTAAATGTCTGCAGCTAAATCCACAACCGCTAAAAAAAAAATCAAACATACAAAATCATATTTTTATTGCATACATTAGGCAGTTTTAACCCTAAGGGAATGTTCCCATGTTATGAACATGCTGCAAATATTTCCGCTGTGAATTTGAATGAGGAAAATCTGCATATTACAGTATTAGCGCTGGGGAGGAGAGAGATGGCCACCAGCTATCCCAGGTGTGTATGCGGCTTTGGGTACTATAGACTTGTGATGTACGGCTCCTATAGAGCTCTACGGGCCCATACTGTCCCCCTGTGTGATCTCAGGGTCGTGTCAGAAACAATGTTTATTTTTTCATGGATTATGTGACAATCTACAACAACAAAAAAAAAAGTTGTGCCATGTTAAATAGCAGAGAAAGTTATGGGTTATGGCGCCTCCTGGAGACACCACAGAGCAGCACACTGTGACCAGCTACACAGGGCCTGCGCAGGAAGTGATCCTGTGTATACAGCAGCAGTGACATAGACTGGATTGTCAGCATCCAAAAGGCAAGTATTGCGCCCACTAACTCACTAAAAAAGCCCAGAGTGCCCTCTTAGGGTATGTGCACACGTTGCAGATTTCCTGCAGAACTGCAGCTTTTTTTTTCCATGCAGAAACGCAGCAGATCTGCAAGTGAATTACAGTACAATGTAAATCAATGGCAAAAAGAAAATGCTGTGCTAATGGTGCAGAAAAATCTGCACAGAAAACGCAGCAGATTAAAAAAAGGACCATGTCAATTCTTTGTGCAGATCTGCTGCGTTTCTGCACCCATTCCATAATAGAAATCTGCAGGGGTGAAAAAAGGAAGAAATCTGCACAAAAATCTGCAACGTGTGCACAGACCAAAAAAAGGTGCAGATTCTGACCTGCTTTTTCTGCCAAGAGAATCTGCACAGAAAATTCCACAGTCAAATCTGCAACGTGTGCACATAGCCTAAAAACAAATTTTTGTATTAATAATAATAATAATAATAATCTTTATTTTTATATTAAACAAATATTATTTTTGTATTAAACAAAAAGGCAATAAATGTGGATGGAAACAATCGAGAATATATTAATTGGGTGCTACAATTAAAAAAAAAAAAAAAAAAAAAACACAGGAAAAATTGTATATCCGAAAACATGAATATTAATATCAATCCCCCCACGCAGCCTCTGATGTAGCAGCAATGGCAATACTTTGATTCGCCTCTGCATTTCCTTATTTTACCTTTTTGGGTACAGTTATACGTGGTGCTGCCTGTCATATGATTTATCTCATTTGCACTTCTTGCCTTTATATGTATTCTTTTCTCTTTTGGGTTTTGACACTGCTTGTATTTTGGCTATGGTAAAATGACAAAAAGAACTCTTTGACCACAATCATCAAACGTATGTGTGGAGAATAAAGGGCACAGAGTTTCAGGAAAAGAACATCTCGCCAACCATTAAGGGTGGAGGATCAATCATGCTTTGAGGTTGTGTTGCAGCCAATGGGACGGATAACATTTCTCTAGTATGGCGAAGAATGGATTCAATGAAATTTCAACAAATTCTTGATGCAAACATACCACCATCTGTAAAAAGCTGAACATGAAAAGAGAATGGCTTCCTCCCTTTTGACCTTTGCACTGCGCCTCAAAAGTAGTTTTCGACCACATATGGGGTTTCGGTGTACTCAGGAGAAATTGCACAACATATTTTGTGTTCCATTTTCTCTTGTTACCCTTGTGGAAAAAAAGAAATTGGGGCTAAAATAACTTTTTTTGTGGCAAAAAATTAGATTTTTTTTATTTTCACATCTCAATGTTATAAACTTCTGTGAAGCACCTGGGGGTTCAAGGTGCTCGAGAAACATCCAGATACATTTCTTGAGGGGTCTAGTTTCCAAAATGGGGTCATTTGTGGGTGGTTTCTACTGTGTAGGCGCATCAATGGCTCTCCAAAAGGAACTTGGCGTCCGCTAATGATCCCAGCCTCTTTCCCTGTGAGGGAGACCCCTACAGCAGGAATCCCCAACTCAGGATCTTCGGGTTCTGCAAACTTTACTCTGCAAGGGTTAATTTTACTCTCTCACAGGGACCAGAACAGGGGCAAGTCTCTTCCTAAAACAGTCCGGTAAGGAAGGGTCTTTACTACTGCCACCACATGTTTAACCTCCTCGCACAGAGTGGTAAAGGTGACCTCTGCCGTCAGATATTCCCGGAGTTCGCCATGTATACAAATTACTCCGATTTTTTTCCTCCAGTGGGTGCTAACTCGGAGATCAGTAACACATGAATGAGTGTCACTAGGTTCCCTGAGTCCAAGAGAGCCTCTGCCCAGTGTCTGATAACACGCACTTGGCACAGTTGTGGTTCACCAGCTGGGGTGACAGTGTCCGCGGTGTAGACCTGCCAAGCAAACGTGCAGTCCATGGGTTCAGTAGTCAGGGGGCAGTTGGCAGCCACATATGCTGGCTCTTGGCACCGCTAGCACCTGATAGCGGCGGCACTGCTAGTCCACTGGACCGGTTTACAGGAAACTGCTCTCCTGCCACCTTCACTTTAGGGAACTCCCTCATTATGGGTTCGGTTCTGCATGACCCCAGAAGAGAGTTGTGTCACTTTTCCAGGCTCCTGGGCTTGAAGGGACTGGTATGATATCCGCAATGGGGCAGAGTCCCATACCAAGTCCTAGGTGGCTATATAATGCTCGATCATGCTAACCACCTTGTGATGAGACAGCATTTAATCGTTATTATCTAGAAGTCTATTTTCAGTAGGCCAGGAGGCATAGACTATCATCTTTATGTTGACTTTTGAGTTTGTATTTTTCTTTGGATGGTCAAGAAACACAGACTATTGTTCATCTGAGTCTTTAACGTTGACTCTTCATTTGAAATTTGTTGCAGCATATTGTGTTGTTATCTTGAATGACAGGGATGCAGGGTAATTGAACAATAGATGTTTGTAAATATGTTGATGGCACATTGTACCAGAAGAGCTAGTTTGTTGACCTGCAAAACATGATGAACTATGCAGATTGATTAAAAACTCTTCCTACATCCCCCTTACCTGTGGATGATGACCTGAGCCACAGATGTGGGAGTAAAAAGGGGTTTACCAGAGCAACAGCCAGCAAAACATGGCACCATCAAGAGGGACACAGATTTGACTTTCTACAGGATGTCAGCTTAGGGGACCATGGCCCCAGCTGGAAGAACACAGATCTGCTTCATTGAACATCACTGAACCATTGGATACATTTGGGAAAACTAGGATTGTGATCCTCCGGTCACCTGACCCCATGGATATGTTTGTAGAAACCAGTTTGGGACAGTCCTGTCACTTGAATCCATGGAGACGTTTGAACAATCAAAGTTGTGACCCTCCAGTCATCTGGAACCCATGGATACATTTGGGGAAGCTAGAATTGTGACCCTCCAGTCACCTGACCCCCATGGATACGTTTGGAGATTTCAGGTTGGGACCGTCTGGTCACCTGGCTCCATGAAGACATTTGGAGAAGCCAGGTTGGGATCATCCGGTTGCCTGGCTAAGTGCCTCAATGGACTCTCAACGCCATAAGCTTGTTGTTACCTCCTCTCTGTGGGTGCCCACCAAAAGCGAGGTGCCACTGGTGGGGGTAGTCAGCCCTGGAAGTCCTGGAGTCACAGCTGTTCTAATCCTGGCGAGTCAGCAGACCAGTGAGACTCTGTAAATTTGCACCATCTTGGGTATTTAGCTGGGACGGTTCTATATGTTATTGTCCATTTGGTGGTTCGATAAAGTATTGCCACTCTGTTTTACCCTTGCCCTGTGTTGTCTGAGTAGTATTCTGCACATGATAAAAGGTGAGCGGGCGTTCAGTGGGGTGAGTCCTGGTCCATGCGGTCTCAGGCCAGCGAACAAGAGCACTCACTGACCCTCCGTGTCTCCACATTTGGTGGCAGCAGTGGGATACTCAGCCCTGAGGATCTGAGGGAGCTGCAGGGGACTGGTGTTCATTGACAACGTCCAAGGGCTTCACAACCAGGAAGGCATATAGGCATATATAAGGCATACACAGCAGGTTTTGGATGCCACTACTTCCAACCCCACCAGCTCTGCCTTGGGAAGAGGACCAGAGTGGATGTGTAACTGCAACAAAAAACGGCAGCTGCAGGAGCTTTGCCAGCATCGATAGATTGAATACCAGGCCACCGACACTTGAACCGAGTTAAACCAGGAACAAAGGGATGCGGGGGACACCATATGTGGACGCAATGGATACGAGTCGGTTCTCGTCAATTGCGTGTGGAATTAATTCACAAGGAAGAAGTGGAATATGCTTTGAGGAAACTGGATTATACAAAGTTTCTTTCTCATGAAGGTGAGATCTCTTACATTGGTGGCTGGGTTTAAAGACATGTTTATGGACTGTCCCTGATAAGAGGAGAAGGAAGCCTATCACGTCTGGCTAATTAAGATGAGGGAGCAATGTGACGACACAGCACTTAATCTTAGTTCTGTAGTCGTCTATTTTCAGGAGGCATAGACTATTATCTTTATATTGACGTTTGAATTTAAGTGTTTTTCTTTGGTTGGTCAAGAAACACAGACTATTGTTCGTATGAGTCTTTAAAGTTGACTCTATTGTTGATGTTTGTTGCAGCTTATTGTGTTGTTATCTTGGATGACAGGGATGCAGGGTAATTGAACAATATATATTTGTTAATATGTTGATTACACACTGCACCAGGAGAGCTAGTTTGTTGACCTGCAAAACAGAGAATGAACTATGCAGATTGATTAAATACTCAAACACTGAGAGTTAAACTCATTCTACCTCCCCCTGACTTGTGAATGATGACCTGAGCCACAGATGTGGGCATAAAAAGGGATTTATTTTGTTCTCCAAGAAGAATCAAGTGACTTGCCAGAGCAACAGCCAGGACAACATGGCTCTATCAAGAGGGACACAGAGTTGACTTTCTACAGGATTTTACCTTAGGGAACCATGGCCCCAGATGATGGAACACAGATATGTTCCATTGAATATCACTGAACCCATAGATACATTTGGGGAAGCTAGAATTGTGACCCTCCGGTCACCTGACCCCATGGAGACTGTCACGATTCCCCTGACCGCTGTCACCACTGGGTCAGGATTCACACCGTGACCGTCACCCCTACGTCACGGATCAGGGTGACTTTAGGCCAACAGACGGCTATCACATGTGCAGGGGGGCTTATCTTAGTTATCCCTCCACTGCTAACAATGTGATGAAAAACCACACACAAGGCTATTGACCTCTTAGTTTCCAGCAGGGGCTTATTCTAGGTATCCCACTGCTTTTCTATATACCACGAACTGCAGGGATTTATGTATATCCCGCTTACAGTTCCTCTTAACACTTGCAGCTCTCTGGCGCCCCCTTACTCTCAGGTCAGATTAGGTACTGCACCCTGGGTAATTAGTCGCCAGAAAGGCTGCCTGCTATGTACTGGCTATTGGGCACGCTGCAGCGACGCGATAACTACTCCCACTCAGGCAGGAACAATAATTATTAAAGCCGCAGCCGCTACCACCTAACCCAAAAGTCTGCACACTATCGGTATCACTGCCACCAGCTTCGATTAAACGGGTCCGAAGCTAACCCAACACCACAGTAACAGTAGCGTATTTCACTTCACAAGACTGGGTAAGTGTAGAGCATGGAGAACTGAACTAACATATAATAGTATGTCCCCTTAAAAATAATTAGGCCGTGCTTTATCAAAAATAGTTTATAAAGATGTTACAAATGAGACAATTGCAAATATGTACATGGGTAATTATAACATAAAGGGAATAAATGAGAAAAGATAACACTCACATATTAAAAGCATTGCAGGCATCCAGGCTAGTGCAGTTTCCATACATCCCAGTCCATGGGATGTACCAGCTCTTCCAGGACAATAGGACAAAGCAGTCCAGAAGGAGAAATCAGCAAAAAGTGACTCCTCAGAGCCTGCCAGACCCTTAAAACATTAAGGCTGTGACATCACAGAGAGGCTGGCTTATCCAGACCCTCCTCTCTCTACATTCTGCATAAACTTTAAACTATTCTCTCTGATTTCTATAACTTCACTACAAAACATGTCAGCGTCCTAAAAAGCTCATCATTCATCTCAGATTAACGTGAGCATTCTAATGAGATCAAATATGTCCTATCTGGGATACATATTTACAGAGAAAACCCTACTTCTTTACCAGATGGAGTTAGAAACTCGTGTTTCATGAGATGTGTAGCTACACCGAGTGGGACTACGAATATATATTTTCGTATTTCTAGCTTAAATCGTTTGCCTAATATCTAACAAAAACTAAACAAAGAATCTTTCATGGATTTTTGGAGCCATTTTTCCTGTTCTAGCTGGACAAGGGCTTACACAGGAAATGCCAGTCGTAAATTCCGTTCGGCCATAAAACTTCCCCCAGTGCAGGGGCAAAGCAGCTCTTGGCTGAATGAAAGGGAAGGGGGGCTTGTTAGCCCACAGCCTTGAGCAAGAGAACTACTTATGATATTTCATACCATATCGTGACACCTCCCCCTTTTGGTGTGCGCTAGGGAGGCAGGACCTGATGGTTCTCCTCCATGCGCACCTCAGCAGGTTCACCCTGGTGGGCCAACCCATCACCATTGCCATGCTCTGGCTCCATGGTGCCTTCGCCTACCCGGTGCCCCAGGTAGGGAACCTCCCTCATGCCCATCTGACACTTTCCCGGCTTGATAGTCAGTCCTGCTTGGTGAATTCGCCTGAGCACCTCCTCAAGATGCTGCAGGTGTTCCTTCCAGGAGGGACTGAAGATGGCAATGTCATCCAAGTACGCCACGGCGTACGTCTCCAGTCCCTGAAGCAGGCGGTTGACCATCCGCTGGAAAGTGGCAGGGGCATTCTTCATGCCGAAGGGCATGACCGTGGACTCGTACAGTCCAAACGGTGTGATAAAGGCGGACTTCTCCTGCGCCTCGGGGCTCAGGGGAATCTGCCAGTATCCTCTACTCAAATCCATTATTGTCAGGTATTTTGCGCCAGCTAACTTCTCAAGCAGCTCCTCGATGCGCGGCATTGGGTGCGCATCCGAGGCGGTGATGGCGTTGAGCCCCCTGTAGTCCACGCAGAACCGGGTGGTCCGGTCCTTCTTTGGCACGAGAACTACAGGTGATGCCCACGCGCTCTTTGACCGCCGAATCACCCCCAGCTGTAACATCTCATCGATCTCTTGGCGCATAGTCTGCTGCACCTGGTCAGAGATTCGATAGGGTGTTCGCCGTAGTGGGGCGTGATTCCCGGTGTCCACCTCGTGGACTGCTAACTCAGTCCTCCCAGGTCGGTTGGAGAACACGACCCGGAAAGGTTCCAGGGTGGTTTGCAACTGCACCCGCTGGGGTTCAGTTAACGAGGCGCTTACCTCCACATCCTCGATGGACCCATTGGCCTTGGCTTGGGCCAGCATGTCCAGGAGGGTGTCTTCCTCACCGTCTTCGGGCAAGCTGCAGACCGGGAGGACGAAAGGTTCACGTTCGTGATGAGCCTTCATCATGTTGACGTGAAAGGCCTTTCGCCTACCCCGAGCGTGGTCAAGCGTGACCACGTACGTGACCGGGTTGAGCTGTTGGTGGACGACGTACGGGCCCTCCCAGGCTGCCTGAAGCTTATCCGTTGGTACGGGGACCAGCACCCACACCTTTTGACCCACGTGGTAGGTCCGCTCCCGGGCGTTCTGGTCGTACCAGTGCTTCTGATCAGCCTGAGCCTGCGTCATGTTGTCATGCACCAACTGCGTCAAGGTCTGCATCTTGTCACGGAAGTGCATGACATACTCCACTATGGACACTTCAGAAGGGTTCGGCTCCTCTTCCCAGGATTCTCTTACCAACCCAAGGGGTCCCCGAACTCGCCTGCCGTACAGGAGCTCGAAGGGGGAGAACCCCGTCGAGGCCTGCGGAACCTCTCGGTAAGCGAACAGCAGGTGTGGGAGGTACCGCTCCCAGTCGCGCCCTTGAGTCTCAACCAGCATGCGTAGCATCTGTTTGAGGGTACCATTGAAGCGTTCACACAAGCCATTGGTCTGTGGGTGGTACGCACTCGATACCAGGTGCTTCACCTGCATTTTCTTACAGAGAGCCTCCATTAGGCGAGACATAAATTGGGTCCCTTGATCAGTAAGCATTTCCCTGGGAAATCCTACACGTGAAAAGATGGCCAACAGGGCATCCGCCACCTTATCTGCCCTAGTTGACGACAGAGCTACTGCCTCTGGGTACCGGGTAGCATAGTCTACCACAGTAAGGATGTATTGCTTTCCAGAGCTGCTGGGGACGGCCAGCGGGCCCACAATGTCCACCGCGATCCTCTGGAAAGGCTCCTCTATCACTGGCAAAGGGATCAGGGGAGCCTTAAGAGCAGGCCCTGCCTTCCCCACTCTTTGACAGGTGACACAGGAGCGGCAGTAGTTTGACACATCTGTCCCCATCTTAGGCCAATAGAAGGGTTGAGACAGCCGGGCCTTAGTTTTGCTGATCCCCAAGTGTCCAGCTAGCGGGATCTCATGGGCAATCCGCAACAACTCACCCCGGAATTGCTGTGGGACGACCAGCTGTCTTTCCCTCAACCACTCCTTTTGTGATTCTCCGGGTACTGTCTCCCGGTACAACCTTCCTTGTTCCCAGAACACCCTCTCCTTATCAGTCACGGAGGGGGGCGTCTCGGCGAGTTGTCTCAAACTCTCTAGGCTCGCATCTGTGTGCAGAGCGGCCTGAAACTCCTGGCTAGGGGAAGCCAAAAGCGACGTCAGGGTCCCTTCCCCACGGGAACCCTCTTGGACCTGCTCTGGGTCCACCTCTGGTTCAGTCACAGTGGTGACTGAGGAGGGTCCGGAAGGCAGACAGTTATCTGCGTTCCGGGCACTCTGACTGCGGGTGACAGCAGCTACGTAGGCTGTCTCCCCGGGGGTTTCTACAGGCCCATCAGCCGGCGCTGCTATGGGCTCTACCTCCCCATCCACCCCCAACACTCCAGGGGCTGTGCTACTTATGGGCCAGTTACCTTCCTCGGTGGCACTGGTCACTTTCATGGCGTCACCTTCCTCACGGTTCCCATGCATCTCCCCATTTCCTGTAGCACCGACACTTGCCCCTGTTAGGGGTTCCTCAGCCGTCTCACTCCGCAGAGCGACGTGGCTGGGCACACCTGTACCTATGGACACATTAACCTTCACAGAAAAATCATTATCAGGTTCAGCTGGCACAGGTACAACATTTTCACCATCAATCCTAGGGAAAAAATCATTAGTAGATGCATCAACACAAGATAAAGCATGGTCAGGTAACACATGCGATTTCCCATCATCATCATCATCAGGGTTAACTTTACCCTCATTAGTAGATTGGGGAGGGGTGTCAGGGACGTAGTATGCATACATCCTCCCCAAATCAGTCCCCAACAAAACATCAGTGGGCAAATTATCAGACAGCCCCACTTCCTTCACCCCGCTCCCAGCACCCCAATCAATAAAAACCCGGGCCATCGGTAAGGGACAGCTGATGCCCCCAATCCCAGTGACAGTTAGGGTTTTCCCCGGAATGATTTCTTCAGGGGCCGCCAGTTCGGGTCGGATGAGGGTTCGTTCAGCCCCGGTGTCCTTGAGGCCTGTAGCAACATGGCCTCCCACAGTGACGGGCTGTACGTTGTCACACACCCTCCCAACCACACCACCCACAAAAAGAACTGCTGCATTAGGCCCTGGGGCCTTGGCTGGGGGGTTCTTCGGCCTGTCTGGACAGAAGGTACTGATATGCCCAGGCCGCTTGCAGGTGTAACACGCGCGAGGTTCGGTGGTAGGTCTGGTGCTGTTGGCCACAGGGCCAGGACCTCGGGTGTGCTGGCTGGCAGGGGTACGGGCGTTGGTTGCAGGCTTACCCCCTCTCCAGCTGGTGGTGACTGGCTTCCGCACTTCCGATCTACGGTTGGCCTCATAGGCATCGGCAATCTGCGCTGCTTTCGTCACGTCTTTGGGTTCTCTGTCCATCACGAACTGTCGCACCTCAGCTGGGCAAAGATAAAAGAACTGGTCTTTGATCATCAGGTCTCGCAGCTGTGCAAAGGTGGTCACTGACAGTCCTTGGGTCCACTGGTCAAAGTGGGTCCCCAGTCCATGCACCACATCACTGTAACTGTCGTGTGGGCCACGTTGGAGGGTCCGGAACTTTCTACGGTACACCTCGGGTGTAAGCTGGTACTTGGCTATCAGGGCCTGCTTGATGGCCTCATAGTCACCATCTTGTTCTTGAGGGAGGGCAGCAAACGCCTCCAGAGCTTTACCTTTCAGCCCTGGTGTCAGGTATCGGGCCCATTCATCTGTAGGCAGCTGGTACTGCCTGCAGGCTTTCTCAAAGGCCCGCAGAAAAGTGTCCAAATCTCCGTCCTTCTCCATAACAGGAAAGTGATCAGGCCGGGGCTTCGGTGTCTGAGCGCTGCTAGGCTCACGGTTGGTCTGAGACAACCCCTGCATTTGCAGTCGGGCTAACTGCAGCTGGTACTCCCGCTCAGCTTGCCGCTCGGCTCGCTGGGCCTCTCTCTCAGCTCGGGCCTCTCTCTCGGCTCGCTCCTGGTATTGCTGGATCAGCTGCAGACGTCTCTCATGGTCGTCAATGGGGAATTCTTTCAAGGCCGCCTGCAGGTGGGGGTCCAATTCGCCCGGATTGCTAACAGGGCCAGCATTCAGTGGTTGGACCTCTGCTGCAGCACCATGTTCGCTGGTGCTGGCTTCTGCGGCCTCTGAGCTCTGAGATTGGTCTCGAGCGGCTTCCCATTGCACCAGATCTGCGACCAGTTGGGCTTTGTTTTTGCTTGCAAAGTCAATGTGCTGTGTCTTGCATAAGGCAACAAGGGTGTCTCTGGTCTGCTGCTCATAAAAGGTTTCTCCCAGCCCAACCATGGTTGCCAAATAAAAGATAGGATAGAAAAACGAAGAGAAAGGGAGGGGATAATTACCAGTACACAATTGTCTCACAACTAAAAAGCACTGAGTTCGTTCTCCAAACTTATTTGCGCAGAGTCCTCGCAAGAACTTTCTGCAAGTTTTTAGTGAGAGGAATGATTACTCAAACCAAATCACTAATGCTCTAAGATATCCCACCGCCTTGCCACCAATTGTCACGATTCCCCTGACCGCTGTCACCACTGGGTCAGGATTCACACCGTGACCGTCACCCCTACGTCACGGATCAGGGTGACTTTAGGCCAACAGACGGCTATCACATGTGCAGGGGGGCTTATCTTAGTTATCCCTCCACTGCTAACAATGTGATGAAAAACCACACACAAGGCTATTGACCTCTTAGTTTCCAGCAGGGGCTTATTCTAGGTATCCCACTGCTTTTCTATATACCACGAACTGCAGGGATTTATGTATATCCCGCTTACAGTTCCTCTTAACACTTGCAGCTCTCTGGCGCCCCCTTACTCTCAGGTCAGATTAGGTACTGCACCCTGGGTAATTAGTCGCCAGAAAGGCTGCCTGCTATGTACTGGCTATTGGGCACGCTGCAGCGACGCGATAACTACTCCCACTCAGGCAGGAACAATAATTATTAAAGCCGCAGCCGCTACCACCTAACCCAAAAGTCTGCACACTATCGGTATCACTGCCACCAGCTTCGATTAAACGGGTCCGAAGCTAACCCAACACTACAGTAACAGTAGCGTATTTCACTTCACAAGACTGGGTAAGTGTAGAGCATGGAGAACTGAACTAACATATAATAGTATGTCCCCTTAAAAATAATTAGGCCGTGCTTTATCAAAAATAGTTTATAAAGATGTTACAAATGAGACAATTGCAAATATGTACATGGGTAATTATAACATAAAGGGAATAAATGAGAAAAGATAACACTCACATATTAAAAGCATTGCAGGCATCCAGGCTAGTGCAGTTTCCATACATCCCAGTCCATGGGATGTACCAGCTCTTCCAGGACAATAGGACAAAGCCGTCCAGAAGGCGAAATCAGCAAAAAGTGACTCCTCAGAGCCTGCCAGACACTTAAAACATTAAGGCTGTGACATCACAGAAAGGCTGGCTTATCCAGACCCTCCTCTCTCTACATTCTGCATAAACTTTAAACTATTCTCTCTGATTTCTATAACTTCACTACAAAACATGTCAGCGTCCTAAAAAGCTCATCATTCATCTCAGATTAACGTGAGCATTCTAATGAGATCAAATATGTCCTATCTGGGATACATATTTACAGAGAAAACCCTACTTCTTTACCAGATGGAGTTAGAAACTCGTGTTTCATGAGATGTGTAGCTACACCGAGTGGGACTACGAATATATATTTTCGTATTTCTAGCTTAAATCGTTTGCCTAATATCTAACAAAAACTAAACAAAGAATCTTTCATGGATTTTTGGAGCCATTTTTCCTGTTCTAGCTGGACAAGGGCTTACACAGGAAATGCCAGTCGTAAATTCCGTTCGGCCATAAAACTTCCCCCAGTGCAGGGGCAAAGCAGCTCTTGGCTGAATGAAAGGGAAGGGGGGCTTGTTAGCCCACAGCCTTGAGCAAGAGAACTACTTATGATATTTCATACCATATCGTGACAGAGACGTTTGGAGAAACCAAGTTGGGACCCTCCTGCCACGTGGAACCAATGGATACGTGTGGGGAAGCTAGAATTGTGACACTCCGGTCACCTGACCTCATGGAGATGTTTTGGGAAACCAGTTTGGGAAAATCTGGTCACCTGACCCCCATGGATACGTTCAGAGAATCCAGGTTTGGACCATCCAGTCACCTGACTCTATGGAGACATTTGGAGAAGCCAGGTTGGAATCATCCAGTTGCCTGGTTACATGCCTCAATGGACTGTCTAATTTCTAAGTTTGTCATTACATCCTCTCTGTGTTTGCCCATGTATTTATGTATAGCAGGTGTACATAAGGTGTGCACTGAACAGATGTCTCCATTATATATAGCAGGTATATATAATGTGTGCGCTGTACAGATGTGTTTATTGTGTATATAAGGTGTGCGCTGTACAGATGTGTGTATTGTGTATAGCAGGTGTATATAAGGTGTGCGCTGTACAGATGTGTATACTGTATAGCAGGTGTATATAAGGTGTGCACTGTACAGATGTGTATACTGTATAGCAGGTGTATATAAGGTGTGCGCTGTACAGATGTGTGTATTGTGTATAGCAGGTGTATATAAGGTGTGCACTGTACAGATGTGTGTATTGTGTATAGCAGGTGTATATAAGGTGTGCACTGTACAGATGTGTGTATTGTGTATAGCAGGTGTATATAAGGTGTGCACTGTACAGATGTGTATACTGTATAGCAGGTGTATATAAGGTGTGCACTGTACAGATGTGTATACTGTATAGCAGGTGTATATAAGGTGTGCTCTGTACAGATGTGTATACTGTATAGCAGGTGTATATAAGGTGTGCACTGTACAGATGTGTATACTGTATAGCAGGTGTATATAAGGTGTGCACTGTACAGATGTGTATACTGTATAGCAGGTGTATATAAGGTGTGCTCTGTACAGATGTGTATACTGTATAGCAGGTGTATATAAGGTGTGCACTGTACAGATGTGTATACTGTATAGCAGGTGTATATCAGGTGTGCTCTGTACAGATGTGTATACTGTATAGCAGGTGTATATAAGGTGTGCACTGTACAGATGTGTGTATACTGTATAGCAGGTGTATATAAGGTGTGCGCTGTACAGATGTGTATACTGTATAGCAGGTGTATATAAGGTGTGCTCTGTACAGATGTGTATACTGTATAGCAGGTGTATATATCTTGCTCTGTACAGATGTGTATACTGTATAGCAGGTGTATATATGTTGCTCTGTACAGATGTGTATACTGTATAGCAGGTGTATATATGTTGCTCTGTACAGATGTGTATACTGTATAGCAGGTGTATATAAGGTGTGCTCTGTACAGATGTGTATACTGTATAGCAGGTGTATATAAGGTGTGCGCTGTACAGATGTGTGTATTGTGTATAGCAGGTGTATATAAGGTGTGCACTGTACAGATGTGTGTATTGTGTATAGCAGGTGTATATAAGGTGTGCACTGTACAGATGTGTATACTGTATAGCAGGTGTATATAAGGTGTGCACTGTACAGATGTGTATACTGTATAGCAGGTGTATATAAGGTGTGCTCTGTACAGATGTGTATACTGTATAGCAGGTGTATATAAGGTGTGCACTGTACAGATGTGTATACTGTATAGCAGGTGTATATAAGGTGTGCACTGTACAGATGTGTATACTGTATAGCAGGTGTATATAAGGTGTGCTCTGTACAGATGTGTATACTGTATAGCAGGTGTATATAAGGTGTGCACTGTACAGATGTGTATACTGTATAGCAGGTGTATATCAGGTGTGCTCTGTACAGATGTGTATACTGTATAGCAGGTGTATATAAGGTGTGCGCTGTACAGATGTGTATACTGTATAGCAGGTGTATATAAGGTGTGCTCTGTACAGATGTGTATACTGTATAGCAGGTGTATATATCTTGCTCTGTACAGATGTGTATACTGTATAGCAGGTGTATATATGTTGCTCTGTACAGATGTGTATACTGTATAGCAGGTGTATATAAGGTGTGCGCTGTACAGATGTGTATACTGTATAGCAGGTGTATATAAGGTGTGCTCTGTACAGATGTGTATACTGTATAGCAGGTGTATATAAGGTGTGCGCTGTACAGATGTGTATACTGTATAGCAGGTGTATATATGTTGCTCTGTACAGATGTGTATACTGTATAGCAGGTGTATATAAGGTGTGCACTGTACAGATGTGTATACTGTATAGCAGGTGTATATAAGGTGTGCTCTGTACAGATGTGTATACTGTATAGCAGGTACATATAAGGTGTGCTCTGTACAGATGTGTATACTGTATAGCAGGTGTATATAAGGTGTGCACTGTACAGATGTGTGTATACTGTATAGCAGGTGTATATATGTTGCGCTGTACAGATGTGTATACTGTATAGCAGGTGTATATAAGGTGTGCGCTGTACAGATGTGTATTGTGTATAGCAGGTGTATATAAGGTGTGCACTGTACAGATGTGTATACTGTATAGCAGGTGTATATATGTTGCACTG
The DNA here is from genome assembly GCF_032444005.1 of Ranitomeya imitator. NCBI lineage: Eukaryota > Metazoa > Chordata > Amphibia > Anura > Dendrobatidae > Ranitomeya > Ranitomeya imitator. Next base: position 146,950,250 of record NC_091290.1, on the reverse strand, counting down.
TACAGATGTGTATACTGTATAGCAGGTGTATATAAGGTGTGCTCTGTACAGATGTGTTTACTGTATAGCAGGTACATATAAGGTGTGCTCTGTACAGATGTGTATTGTGTATAGCAGGTGTATATAAGGTGTGCTCTGTACAGATGTGTATACTGTATAGCAGGTGTATATAAGGTGTGCACTGTACAGATGTGTATACTGTATAGCAGGTGTATATATGTTGCACTGTACAGATGTGTATACTGTATAGCAGGTGTATATAAGGTGTGCGCTGTACAGATGTGTATACTGTATACCAGGTGTATATATGTTGCTCTGTACAGATGTGTATACTGTATAGCAAGTGTATATAAGGTGTGCGCTGTACAGATGTGTATACTGTATAGCAGGTGTATATAAGGTGTGCACTGTACAGATGTGTTTACTGTATAGCAGGTACATATAAGGTGTGCACTGTACAGATGTGTATACTGTATAGCAGGTGTATATAAGGTGTGCTCTGTACAGATGTGTATACTGTATAGCAGGTGTATATAAGGTGTGCACTGTACAGATGTGTATACTGTATAGCAGGTGTATATATGTTGCACTGTACAGATGTGTATACTGTATAGCAGGTGTATATAAGGTGTGCGCTGTACAGATGTGTATACTGTATACCAGGTGTATATATGTTGCTCTGTACAGATGTGTATACTGTATAGCAGGTGTATATAAGGTGTGCTCTGTACAGATGTGTATACTGTATAGCAGGTGTATATAAGGTGTGCTCTGTACAGATGTGTATACTGTATAGCAGGTGTATATATGTTGCTCTGTACAGATGTGTATTGTGTATAGCAGGTGTATATAAGGTGTGCTCTGTACAGATGTGTATACTGTATAGCAGGTGTATATAAGGTGTGCACTGTACAGATGTGTATACTGTATAGCAGGTGTATATATGTTGCACTGTACAGATGTGTATACTGTATAGCAGGTGTATATAAGGTGTGCGCTGTACAGATGTGTATACTGTATACCAGGTGTATATATGTTGCTCTGTACAGATGTGTATACTGTATAGCAAGTGTATATAAGGTGTGCGCTGTACAGATGTGTATACTGTATAGCAGGTGTATATAAGGTGTGCACTGTACAGATGTGTTTACTGTATAGCAGGTACATATAAGGTGTGCACTGTACAGATGTGTATACTGTATAGCAGGTGTATATAAGGTGTGCTCTGTACAGATGTGTATACTGTATAGCAGGTGTATATAAGGTGTGCACTGTACAGATGTGTATACTGTATAGCAGGTGTATATATGTTGCACTGTACAGATGTGTATACTGTATAGCAGGTGTATATAAGGTGTGCGCTGTACAGATGTGTATACTGTATACCAGGTGTATATATGTTGCTCTGTACAGATGTGTATACTGTATAGCAGGTGTATATAAGGTGTGCTCTGTACAGATGTGTATACTGTATAGCAGGTGTATATAAGGTGTGCTCTGTACAGATGTGTATACTGTATAGCAGGTGTATATATGTTGCACTGTACAGATGTGTATACTGTATAGCAGGTGTATATATGTTGCTCTGTACAGATGTGTATACTGTATAGCAGGTGTATATATGTTGCTCTGTACAGATGTGTATACTGTATAGCAGGTGTATATAAGGTGTGCTCTGTACAGATGTGTATACTGTATAGCAGGTATATATAAGATGTGCGCTGTACAGATGTGTATACTGTATAGCAGGTGTATATATGTTGCTCTGTACAGATGTGTATACTGTATAGCAGGTGTATATAAGGTGTGCACTGTACAGATGTGTATACTGTATAGCAGGTATATATAAGATGTGCGCTGTACAGATGTGTATACTGTATAGCAGGTGTATATAAGGTGTGCTCTGTACAGATGTGTATACTGTATAGCAGGTGTATATAAGGTGTGCTCTGTACAGATGTGTATACTGTATAGCAGGTGTATATAAGGTGTGCACTGTACAGATGTGTATACTGTATAGCAGGTGTATATAAGGTGTGCTCTGTACAGATGTGTATTGTGTATAGCAGGTGTATATAAGGTGTGCTCTGTACAGATGTGTATACTGTATAGCAGGTGTATATAAGGTGTGCTCTGTACAGATGTGTATACTGTATAGCAGGTGTATATAAGGTGTGCTCTGTACAGATGTGTATACTGTATAGCAGGTGTATATAAGGTGTGCTCTGTACAGATGTGTATTGTGTATAGCAGGTGTATATAAGGTGTGCTCTGTACAGATGTGTATACTGTATAGCAGGTGTATATAAGGTGTGCTCTGTACAGATGTGTATACTGTATAGCAGGTGTATATAAGATGTGCACTGTACAGATGTGTATACTGTATAGCAGGTGTATATAAGGTGTGCTCTGTACAGATGTGTATACTGTATAGCAGGTGTATATATGTTGCTCTGTACAGATGTGTATACTGTATAGCAGGTGTATATAAGGTGTGCTCTGTACAGATGTGTATACTGTATAGCAGGTGTATATATGTTGCTCTGTACAGATGTGTATACTGTATAGCAGGTGTATATATGTTGCTCTGTACAGATGTGTATACTGTATAGCAGGTGTATATATGTTGCTCTGTACAGATGTGTATACTGTATTGCAGGTGTATATAAGGTGTGCACTGTACAGATGTGTATACTGTATAGCAGGTGTATATAAGGTGTGCACTGTACAGATGTGTATACTGTATAGCAGGTGTATATAAGGTGTGCTCTGTACAGATGTGTATTGTGTATAGCAGGTGTATATAAGGTGTGCTCTGTACAGATGTGTATACTGTATAGCAGGTGTATATAAGGTGTGCTCTGTACAGATGTGTATACTGTATAGCAGGTGTATATAAGGTGTGCTCTGTACAGATGTGTATACTGTATAGCAGGTGTATATAAGGTGTGCTCTGTACAGATGTGTATTGTGTATAGCAGGTGTATATAAGGTGTGCTCTGTACAGATGTGTATACTGTATAGCAGGTGTATATAAGGTGTGCTCTGTACAGATGTGTATACTGTATAGCAGGTGTATATAAGATGTGCACTGTACAGATGTGTATACTGTATAGCAGGTGTATATAAGGTGTGCTCTGTACAGATGTGTATACTGTATAGCAGGTGTATATATGTTGCTCTGTACAGATGTGTATACTGTATAGCAGGTGTATATAAGGTGTGCTCTGTACAGATGTGTATACTGTATAGCAGGTGTATATATGTTGCTCTGTACAGATGTGTATACTGTATAGCAGGTGTATATATGTTGCTCTGTACAGATGTGTATACTGTATAGCAGGTGTATATATGTTGCTCTGTACAGATGTGTATACTGTATTGCAGGTGTATATAAGGTGTGCACTGTACAGATGTGTATACTGTATAGCAGGTGTATATAAGGTGTGCTCTGTACAGATGTGTATACTGTATAGCAGGTGTATATATGTTGCTCTGTACAGATGTGTATACTGTATAGCAGGTGTATATAAGGTGTGCACTGTACAGATGTGTATACTGTATAGCAGGTATATATAAGATGTGCGCTGTACAGATGTGTATACTGTATAGCAGGTGTATATAAGGTGTGCTCTGTACAGATGTGTATACTGTATAGCAGGTGTATATAAGGTGTGCTCTGTACAGATGTGTATACTGTATAGCAGGTGTATATAAGGTGTGCACTGTACAGATGTGTATACTGTATAGCAGGTGTATATAAGGTGTGCTCTGTACAGATGTGTATTGTGTATAGCAGGTGTATATAAGGTGTGCTCTGTACAGATGTGTATACTGTATAGCAGGTGTATATAAGGTGTGCTCTGTACAGATGTGTATACTGTATAGCAGGTGTATATAAGATGTGCACTGTACAGATGTGTATACTGTATAGCAGGTGTATATAAGGTGTGCTCTGTACAGATGTGTATACTGTATAGCAGGTGTATATATGTTGCTCTGTACAGATGTGTATACTGTATAGCAGGTGTATATAAGGTGTGCACTGTACAGATGTGTATACTGTATAGCAGGTGTATATAAGGTGTGCACTGTACAGATGTGTATACTGTATAGCAGGTGTATATAAGGTGTGCTCTGTACAGATGTGTATACTGTATAGCAGGTGTATATATGTTGCTCTGTACAGATGTGTATACTGTATAGCAGGTGTATATATGTTGCTCTGTACAGATGTGTATACTGTATAGCAGGTGTATATATGTTGCTCTGTACAGATGTGTATACTGTATAGCAGGTGTATATAAGGTGTGCTCTGTACAGATGTGTATACTGTATAGCAGGTGTATATATGTTGCTCTGTACAGATGTGTATACTGTATAGCAGGTGTATATATGTTGCTCTGTACAGATGTGTATACTGTATAGCAGGTGTATATATGTTGCTCTGGACAGATGTGTATACTGTATTGCAGGTGTATATAAGGTGTGCACTGTACAGATGTGTATACTGTATAGCAGGTATATATAAGATGTGCGCTGTACAGATGTGTATACTGTATAGCAGGTGTATATAAGGTGTGCACTGTACAGATGTGTATACTGTATAGCAGGTGTATATATGTTGCTCTGTACAGATGTGTATACTGTATAGCAGGTGTATATAAGATGTGCACTGTACAGATGTGTATACTGTATAGCAGGTGTATATAAGGTGTGCTCTGTACAGATGTGTATACTGTATAGCAGGTGTATATATGTTGCTCTGTACAGATGTGTATACTGTATTGCAGGTGTATATATGTTGCTCTGTACAGATGTGTATACTGTATTGCAGGTGTATATATGTTGCTCTGTACAGATGTGTATACTGTATAGCAGGTGTATATATGTTGCTCTGTACAGATGTGTATACTATATAGCAGGTGTATATAAGGTGTGCACTGTACAGATGTGTATACTGTATAGCAGGTGTATATAAGGTGTGCACTGTACAGATGTGTATACTGTATAGCAGGTGTATATATGTTGCTCTGTACAGATGTGTATACTGTATAGTAGGTGTATATATGTTGCTCTGTACAGATGTGTATACTGTATAGCAGGTGTATATATGTTGCTCTGGACAGATGTGTATACTGTATTGCAGGTGTATATAAGGTGTGCTCTGTACAGATGTGTATACTGTATAGCAGGTGTATATAAGGTGTGCACTGTACAGATGTGTATACTGTATAGCAGGTGTATATAAGGTGTGCTCTGTACAGATGTGTATACTGTATAGCAGGTGTATATAAGGTGTGCACTGTACAGATGTGTATACTGTATAGCAGGTGTATATAAGGTGTGCACTGTACAGATGTGTATACTGTATAGCAGGTGTATATATGTTGCTCTGTACAGATGTGTATACTGTATAGCAGGTGTATATATGTTGCTCTGTACAGATGTGTATACTGTATAGCAGGTGTATATAAGGTGTGCTCTGTACAGATGTGTATACTGTATAGCAGGTGTATATAAGGTGTGCACTGTACAGATGTGTATACTGTATAGCAGGTGTATATATGTTGCTCTGTACAGATGTGTATACTGTATAGCAGGTGTATATATGTTGCTCTGTACAGATGTGTATACTGTATAGCAGGTGTATATAAGGTGTGCTCTGTACAGATGTGTATACTGTATAGCAGGTGTATATATGTTGCTCTGTACAGATGTGTATACTGTATTGCAGGTGTATATATGTTGCTCTGTACAGATGTGTATACTGTATTGCAGGTGTATATATGTTGCTCTGTACAGATGTGTATACTGTATAGCAGGTGTATATATGTTGCTCTGTACAGATGTGTATACTGTATAGCAGGTGTATATATGTTGCTCTGGACAGATGTGTATACTGTATTGCAGGTGTATATAAGGTGTGCTCTGTACAGATGTGTATACTGTATAGCAGGTGTATATAAGGTGTGCACTGTACAGATGTGTATACTGTATAGCAGGTGTATATAAGGTGTGCTCTGTACAGATGTGTATACTGTATAGCAGGTGTATATAAGGTGTGCACTGTACAGATGTGTATACTGTATAGCAGGTGTATATAAGGTGTGCACTGTACAGATGTGTATACTGTATAGCAGGTGTATATATGTTGCTCTGTACAGATGTGTATACTGTATAGCAGGTGTATATATGTTGCTCTGTACAGATGTGTATACTGTATTGCAGGTGTATATAAGGTGTGCACTGTACAGATGTGTATACTGTATAGCAGGTGTATATATGTTGCTCTGTACAGATGTGTATACTGTATTGCAGGTGTATATAAGGTGTGCTCTGTACAGATGTGTATACTGTATAGCAGGTGTATATATGTTGCTCTGTACAGATGTGTATACTGTATAGCAGGTGTATATATGTTGCTCTGTACAGATGTGTATACTGTATTGCAGGTGTATATATGTTGCTCTGTACAGATGTGTATACTGTATAGCAGGTGTATATAAGGTGTGCTCTGTACAGATGTGTATACTGTATAGCAGGTGTATATATGTTGCTCTGTACAGATGTGTATACTGTATAGCAGGTGTATATAAGGTGTGCGCTGTACAGATGTGTATACTGTATAGCAGGTGTATATAAGGTGTGCTCTGTACAGATGTGTATTGTGTATAGCAGGTGTATATAAGGTGTGCTCTGTACAGATGTGTATTGTGTATAGCAGGTGTATATAAGGTGTGCACTGTACAGATGTGTATACTGTATAGCAGGTGTATATATGTTGCTCTGTACAGATGTGTATACTGTATAGCAGGTGTATATAAGGTGTGCTCTGTACAGATGTGTATTGTGTATAGCAGGTGTATATAAGGTGTGCACTGTACAGATGTGTATACTGTATAGCAGGTGTATATAAGGTGTGCACTGTACAGATGTGTATACTGTATAGCAGGTGTATATAAGGTGTGCACTGTACAGATGTGTATACTGTATTGCAGGTTTATATAAGATGTGCTCTGTACAGATGTGTATACTGTATTGCAGGTGTATATAAGGTGTGCTCTGTACAGATGTGTATACTGTATAGCAGGTGTATATAAGGTGTGCGCTGTACAGATGTGTATACTGTATAGCAGGTGTATATAAGGTGTGCTCTGTACAGATGTGTATACTGTATAGCAGGTGTATATAAGGTGTGCTCTGTACAGATGTGTATACTGTATAGCAGGTGTATATAAGGTGTGCGCTGTACAGATGTGTATACTGTATAGCAGGTGTATATAAGGTGTGCTCTGTACAGATGTGTATACTGTATAGCAGGTGTATATAAGGTGTGCGCTGTACAGATGTGTATACTGTATAGCAGGTGTATATATGTTGCTCTGTACAGATGTGTATACTGTATAGCAGGTGTATATAAGATGTGCACTGTACAGATGTGTATACTGTATAGCAGGTGTATATAAGGTGTGCACTGTACAGATGTGTATACTGTATAGCAGGTGTATATATCTTGCTCTGTACAGATGTGTATACTGTATAGCAGGTGTATATAAGGTGTGCTCTGTACAGATGTGTATACTGTATAGCAGGTGTATATATGTTGCTCTGTACAGATGTGTATACTGTATTGCAGGTGTATATATGTTGCTCTGTACAGATGTGTATACTGTATAGCAGGTGTATATATGTTGCTCTGTACAGATGTGTATACTGTATAGCAGGTGTATATAAGGTGTGCACTGTACAGATGTGTATACTGTATAGCAGGTGTATATATGTTGCTCTGTACAGATGTGTATACTGTATAGCAGGTGTATATATGTTGCTCTGTACAGATGTGTATACTGTATAGCAGGTGTATATAAGGTGTGCTCTGTACAGATGTGTATACTGTATAGCAGGTGTATATATGTTGCTCTGTACAGATGTGTATACTGTATTGCAGGTGTATATATGTTGCTCTGTACAGATGTGTATACTGTATTGCAGGTGTATATATGTTGCTCTGTACAGATGTGTATACTGTATAGCAGGTGTATATATGTTGCTCTGTACAGATGTGTATACTGTATAGCAGGTGTATATATGTTGCTCTGTACAGATGTGTATACTGTATAGCAGGTGTATATATGTTGCTCTGTACAGATGTGTATACTGTATAGCAGGTGTATATAAGGTGTGCTCTGTACAGATGTGTATACTGTATAGCAGGTGTATATAAGGTGTGCTCTGTACAGATGTGTATACTGTATAGCAGGTGTATATAAGGTGTGCACTGTACAGATGTGTATACTGTATAGCAGGTGTATATAAGGTGTGCACTGTACAGATGTGTATACTGTATAGCAGGTGTATATATGTTGCTCTGTACAGATGTGTATACTGTATAGCAGGTGTATATATGTTGCTCTGTACAGATGTGTATACTGTATAGCAGGTGTATATATGTTGCTCTGTACAGATGTGTATACTGTATTGCAGGTGTATATAAGGTGTGCTCTGTACAGATGTGTATACTGTATAGCAGGTGTATATATGTTGCTCTGTACAGATGTGTATACTGTATTGCAGGTGTATATATGTTGCTCTGTACAGATGTGTATACTGTATAGCAGGTGTATATAAGGTGTGCTCTGTACAGATGTGTATACTGTATAGCAGGTGTATATAGGTTGCTCTGTACAGATGTGTATACTGTATAGCAGGTGTATATAAGGTGTGCGCTGTACAGATGTGTATACTGTATAGCAGGTGTATATAAGGTGTGCTCTGTACAGATGTGTATTGTGTATAGCAGGTGTATATAAGGTGTGCACTGTACAGATGTGTATACTGTATAGCAGGTGTATATAAGGTGTGCACTGTACAGATGTGTATACTGTATAGCAGGTGTATATAAGGTGTGCACTGTACAGATGTGTATACTGTATAGCAGGTGTATATAAGGTGTGCACTGTACAGATGTGTATACTGTATTGCAGGTTTATATAAGATGTGCTCTGTACAGATGTGTATACTGTATAGCAGGTGTATATAAGGTGTGCTCTGTACAGATGTGTATACTGTATAGCAGGTGTATATAAGGTGTGCTCTGTACAGATGTGTATACTGTATAGCAGGTGTATATAAGGTGTGTTCTGTACAGATGTGTATACTGTATAGCAGGTGTATATAAGGTGTGCGCTGTACAGATGTGTATACTGTATAGCAGGTGTATATAAGGTGTGCTCTGTACAGATGTGTATACTGTATAGCAGGTGTATATAAGGTGTGCGCTGTACAGATGTGTATACTGTATAGCAGGTGTATATAAGGTGTGCTCTGTACAGATGTGTATACTGTATAGCAGGTGTATATAAGGTGTGCGCTGTACAGATGTGTATACTGTATAGCAGGTGTATATATGTTGCTCTGTACAGATGTGTATACTGTATAGCAGGTGTATATAAGATGTGCACTGTACAGATGTGTATACTGTATAGCAGGTGTATATAAGGTGTGCACTGTACAGATGTGTATACTGTATAGCAGGTGTATATATCTTGCTCTGTACAGATGTGTATACTGTATAGCAGGTGTATATAAGGTGTGCTCTGTACAGATGTGTATACTGTATAGCAGGTGTATATATCTTGCTCTGTACAGATGTGTATACTGTATAGCAGGTGTATATATCTTGCTCTGTACAGATGTGTATACTGTATAGCAGGTGTATATAAGGTGTGCACTGTACAGATGTGTATACTGTATAGCAGGTGTATATAAGGTGTGCTCTGTACAGATGTGTATACTGTATAGCAGGTGTATATAAGGTGTGCTCTGTACAGATGTGTATACTGTATAGCAGGTGTATATATCTTGCTCTGTACAGATGTGTATACTGTATAGCAGGTGTATATAATGTGCTCTGTACAGATGTGTATACTGTATAGCAGGTGTATATAAGGTGTGCTCTGTACAGATGTGTATACTGTATAGCAGGTGTATATATGTTGCTCTGTACAGATGTGTATACTGTATAGCAGGTGTATATATGTTGCTCTGTACAGATGTGTATACTGTATAGCAGGTGTATATAAGGTGTGCTCTGTACAGATGTGTATACTGTATAGCAGGTGTATATATAATGTGCTCTGTATAGATGTGTATACTGTATAGCAGGTGTATATATGTTGCTCTGTACAGATGTGTATACTGTATAGCAGGTGTATATATGTTGCTCTGTACAGATGTGTATACTGTATAGCAGGTGTATATAAGGTGTGCTCTGTACAGATGTGTATACTGTATAGCAGGTGTATATATCTTGCTCTGTACAGATGTGTATACTGTATAGCAGGTGTATATATCTTGCTCTGTACAGATGTGTATACTGTATAGCAGGTGTATATAAGGTGTGCACTGTACAGATGTGTATACTGTATAGCAGGTGTATATAAGGTGTGCTCTGTACAGATGTGTATACTGTATAGCAGGTGTATATAAGGTGTGCTCTGTACAGATGTGTATACTGTATAGCAGGTGTATATATCTTGCTCTGTACAGATGTGTATACTGTATAGCAGGTGTATATAATGTGCTCTGTACAGATGTGTATACTGTATAGCAGGTGTATATAAGGTGTGCTCTGTACAGATGTGTATACTGTATAGCAGGTGTATATATGTTGCTCTGTACAGATGTGTATACTGTATAGCAGGTGTATATATGTTGCTCTGTACAGATGTGTATACTGTATAGCAGGTGTATATAAGGTGTGCTCTGTACAGATGTGTATACTGTATAGCAGGTGTATATATAATGTGCTCTGTATAGATGTGTATACTGTATAGCAGGTGTATATATGTTGCTCTGTACAGATGTGTATACTGTATAGCAGGTGTATATATGTTGCTCTGTACAGATGTGTATACTGTATAGCAGGTGTATATATGTTGCTCTGTACAGATGTGTATACTGTATAGCAGGTGTATATAAGGTGTGTCCGTACAGATGTGTATACTGTATAGCAGGTGTATATATGTTGCTCTGTACAGATGTGTATACTGTATAGCAGGTGTATATATGTTGCTCTGTACAGATGTGTATACTGTATAGCAGGTGAATATAAGGTGTGCACTGTACAGATGTGTATACTGTATAGCAGGTGTATATATGTTGCTCTGTACAGATGTGTATACTGTATAGCAGGTGTATATATGTTGCTCTGTACAGATGTGTATACTGTATAGCAGGTGTATATAAGGTGTGCTCTGTACAGATGTGTATACTGTATAGCAGGTGTATATAAGGTGTGCTCTGTACAGATGTGTATACTGTATAGCAGGTGTATATAAGATGTGCTCTGTACAGATGTGTATACTGTATAGCAGGTGTATATAAGGTGTGCTCTGTACAGATGTGTATTGTGTATAACAGGTGTATATAAGGTGTGCTCTGTACAGATGTGTATACTGTATAGCAGGTGTATATAAGATGTGCACTGTACAGATGTGTATACTGTATAGCAGGTGTATATAAGGTGTGCTCTGTACAGATGTGTATACTGTGTAGCAGGTGTATATATGTTGCTCTGTACAGATGTGTATACTGTATAGCAGGTGTATATAAGGTGTGCTCTGTACAGATGTGTATACTGTATAGCAGGTGTATATATCTTGCTCTGTACAGATGTGTATACTGTATAGCAGGTGTATATAAGGTGTGCTCTGTACAGATGTGTATACTGTATAGCAGGTGTATATAAGGTGTGCTCTGTACAGATGTGTATACTGTATAGCAGGTGTATATAAGGTGTGCTCTGTACAGATGTGTATACTGTATAGCAGGTGTATATATGTTGCTCTGTACAGATGTGTATACTGTATAGCAGGTGTATATAAGGTGTGCTCTGTACAGATGTGTATACTGTATAGCAGGTGTATATAAGGTGTGCGCTGTACAGATGTGTATACTGTATAGCAGGTGTATATAAGGTGTGCACTGTACAGATGTGTATACTGTATAGCAGGTGTATATAAGGTGTGCACTGTACAGATGTGTATACTGTATAGCAGGTGTATATAAGGTGTGCTCTGTACAGATGTGTATACTGTATAGCAGGTGTATATAAGGTGTGCACTGTACAGATGTGTATACTGTATAGCAGGTGTATATAAGGTGTGCTCTGTACAGATGTGTATACTGTATAGCAGGTGTATATAAGGTGTGCACTGTACAGATGTGTATACTGTATAGCAGGTGTATATATGTTGCTCTGTACAGATGTGTATACTGTATAGCAGGTGTATATAAGGTGTGCTCTGTACAGATGTGTATACTGTATAGAAGGTGTATATAAGGTGTGCTCTGTACAGATGTGTATACTGTATAGCAGGTGTATATAAGGTGTGCTCTGTACAGATGTGTATACTGTATAGCAGGTGTATATATGTTGCTCTGTACAGATGTGTATACTGTATAGCAGGTGTATATAAGGTGTGCTCTGTACAGATGTGTATACTGTATAGCAGGTGTATATAAGGTGTGCTCTGTACAGATGTGTATACTGTATAGCAGGTGTATATATGTTGCTCTGTACAGATGTGTATACTGTATAGCAGGTGTATATAAGGTGTGCTCTGTACAGATGTGTATACTGTATAGCAGGTGTATATATGTTGCTCTGTACAGATGTGTATACTGTATAGCAGGTGTATATAAGGTGTGCTCTGTACAGATGTGTATACTGTATAGCAGGTATATATAAGATGTGCACTGTACAGATGTGTATACTGTATAGCAGGTGTATATAAGGTGTGCTCTGTACAGATGTGTATACTGTATAGCAGGTGTATATAAGGTGTGCTCTGTACAGATGTGTATACTGTATAGCAGGTGTATATATGTTGCTCTGTACAGATGTGTATACTGTATAGCAGGTGTATATAAGGTGTGCGCTGTACAGTTGTGTATACTGTATAGCAGGTGTATATAAGGTGTGCACTGTACAGATGTGTATACTGTAGAGCAGGTGTATATAAGGTGTGCACTGTACAGATGTGTATACTGTATAGCAGGTGTATATAAGGTGTGCTCTGTACAGATGTGTATACTGTATAGCAGGTGTATATAAGGTGTGCACTGTACAGATGTGTATACTGTATAGCAGGTGTATATAAGGTGTGCACTGTACAGATGTGTATACTGTATAGCAGGTGTATATAAGGTGTGCACTGTACAGATGTGTATACTGTATAGCAGGTGTATATATGTTGCTCTGTACAGATGTGTATACTGTATAGCAGGTGTATATATGTTGCTCT